>NC_084727.1:11406395-11608895 GCF_033807575.1 Cydia pomonella
GTATAAGTGCATATGTAATTTTTATTGAGAAAATACACGAAGTTTCCCTTTAGAGTAGTAATAATGTGTCTGAATATGAATGATTTGTAATATGTACAGGCCATGGCCGCTAACGCGGCGACGGAGCTCGGAGACTCGTGCGAGTTCGGCTCCACCAAGTACTTCGCGCTCTGCGGGCTCGGAGGCATCCTGTCCTGCGGTAAGCATTAAAGGCATATTGTTGAGCAATACACTTTTCGCCAGTGGCGACACTTGAGACATCTAGTGTCAAGTAGCGGTACTGATTAATCCGCTACATGTCGATACATGTCGGCGAAATAACCCGCGTTTTGCAAAAAAAAACTGATGCAAGGAGTGAGCAGTATGCTTACTTATTTCTCTATGGTCGTGAATTATCAGGAGCGCTGCTTGTTGCCCTCGTACATTCAATGTACATTAAAAAAAAAATAACGCCCGACGCAAAAAGGTGTTATATGTCTGACGCCAATGTCTGTCTGTGGCATTGCAGCTCTCCAACGGATGGAGCGATTTCGATGCGGTTTTTTAACGTGAAAGAGTTTTCTCGCGGTGGTTCTTAGCTATGTTTAATAGTTATCGATCTAGCAGTTTGAAGAGTATCAGCCTTTTTAAATGATGTAAGGCATTTTTGGATTTAAATGGATTTTATTCGCGTATAGCGTAGGGGTTCTTAAAATTAATTGAATACCTATGTATGAAAACATTTTCAAGCGACATCACGCTTTCTCCGTATAATTTGCACCTCTCCATTAGTATAGCGCCCTCTGTTAAAAATAATTGCCAATTTTGGCATTTTATTAACCAAACGATCTCTATTAATTGTAGAGTATTGTGTTCTCGTGACCACTTTCAGTTCACGAGGTTAATGCACGAGCTCCTGACGGCCGTTATCTCGATGTTGTGTCTATCCTCGCAAGGCCCAATGTGCATTAGAATGTACACTCCGTTTCAATCTAATTAGAACCTGTTATAAACCAAATAGAAATGCATTTCCTACGTTTCATTGCTTTAACATTACATTACAATAATCTTAAAATAAATAATTACTACAATACAACAGAGATGTATACTCTCTATGGTTAAAAATACATTGAATCTGGGGATGTAAAAGGTCCCCAATGTCAGAGTACTAATACTAATAAGATTTGGAGGTGTAAGTCTCCAAGTATCAAAATGAAATTTATTTTAAATAAATCAATCGCGTAACTGTTAAGCTAACCTCATAAACTAATGCTACAGAATACATAACTAGTATGTATCCAACAAGTATACAATATTACAGAGACGTTTATCCTCACCGTTTAAGTCCACAAATTAGTATAGGTAAAAAACTTAAGTAAGTCACCTGTTGTATGTAGTTGTGACGTGTTCGAATAGACATTTGTTTTGTATGTGTGTGTCTTTTAAACATGTATTGTCTATTCGAACACGTCACAACTACATACAACAGGTGACTTACTTAAGTTTTTTACCTATAAACACATGTAATCAATGGCGGTTACATCTAGATATTTTGAGTCCTATCCGCGTACACGCATGACGCAACGTTCACGGCGACGCTCGCGTAACGGCGAGGCCGTGAACTCTTGGGCGGCTGCCACCGCAATCATGTTAGTGGCGCAAAGTCACTCGTGATGACGATCATGTACCTATAGTTAGAGTAGCGAAGCAATGCGGGTCATGCGGTGCACGAGGAAATGTAGCGAGCCAATGGCACTTCAAACTTGACGTTCCAAATATAGAATATAAGTACCTGGGCGAATAACTATTTATTGTAATATGGTGGTGTATAAGTGATAATCTTAACTACATTTTTTTACTAAATTAAACTTGTCTAAAACAATAAAAAAAAAATATATATATATATATATATATAAACTTGAACATATAAAAAATAAAAAATAGTTAGTCACCGGGCGAGATTCGAACCCGTATCACTCGTTTCTAGCCGTCCGCGTCTTAACCCGCTGGACCAGACGGACAGTGGACGGGGCAACACGAAATTAGCGACCATATTCTGCGTCGAAAGAAAAACGCATGAAAACTCGTAAATACGCGTTTTACCAAACATAAGACTAATCTAGATCGATTGTATACCCCCAAAAACTCCCATATACCAAATTTCAGCGAAATCGTTAGAGCCGTTTCCGAGATCACAGAAATATATATATATATATACATATATACAAGAATTGCTCGTTTAAAGGTATAATATTACTGTATATCATAAATCTAACTAGTTTCGTTGCTCAATAAGGCTCGTTTTATGGTATCAGATATATCAGAGCAGTCAAAGTGCACGAAAATATCTGAGCGAGCTCATTTTTTACCTTTTTTTCTTATTTATTTAAACTTTATTTGCACATATTAACAAAAAAGAGTACCAATGGCGGACTTAACGCCTTAAGGCATTCTCTACCAGTCAACCATTGGGCTAAACAGAGACAGTTTGCTGCAGGATTGCAAAAAGTGAAGTGACTTATGAAGTTTTATTGTTTAATTATTTTTCTGTTAAACACCGATTTAATTTTTTTTTACACATTATTAACTATCACACGGGACTTAACCACGTATAATTTAGTTAAAATATTTTTCTGTTGATGAATTAACAAAGTTCAAAGGCGTTACAATATTTGTGAGCACGCTCGCCGCTCTGATATATCTGATGGCGACTTCTGGTTCTGTACAGTTTAATAGCGGAGGAATGTGGAGAATCCTTTACACGCGCTGATATAAGCAGTTGGCACGTTATGACGCGTATATTACGTATTCAAATTTATGTTACTATTTAGGCAAACATCGCCTTAATATTACGTAATCAAATTTATCTTACGATCAGTACACCTAGTGTAAATAAATTCGATTTCGAAACGTGACGTACGCGTTTGCGTTTAGTCTCATTTTGTATTGGATTTAGAAAGAGCGCGCCAAGCGGGACGTTTTGGAAACTCAAAATCCTATATAAAATGAGACTTAACGCAAACGCGTTCGTCACGTTATGATGTCGATCAAATTTACACTAGGGGTACAGTATTGCCGTTATACGCGTCTGTTCGCGTCCATACTTCCGTCAAGTTCTTTAATATAAACTATTACCAAATATCCCGTGAGATGGCGCTGTACCGGGAGCAGCGATTTCTACATCACGCTATCGAAATGTTTAAAGGGATTGTATATAGGGGTTTGTGAATATTTTGAATATATTTGTTCATTTTCATAGTCAATCCTCATAAAGATCGCCCTTTTTAGGGTTCCGTAGCCAAATGGCATAAAACGGAACCCTTATAGTTTCGCCATGTCCGTCTGTCTGTCCGATGCTTTGCTCCGTGGTCGTTAGTGCTAGAAAGCTGAAATTTGGCATGGATATATAAATCAATAAAGCCGACAAAGTCGTGCAATAAAATCTAAAAATTTAAATTTTTTAGGGTACCTCCCCTACACGTAAAGTGGGGTGAATTTTTTTTTACGCTTTAACCCTAGAGTGTGGGGTATCGTTGGAAAGGTCTATCAAAACTAATAGGGGTTTTCAAGAAACATTTTTTGATAAAGTGAATATATTCGGAGATAATCGCTCCGAAAGAAAAAAAAAATGTGTCCCCCCCCCTCTAACTTTTGAACCATAGGTCCAAAAAATATGAAAAAATCGTGAAAGTAGAGCTTAAGAAAGACATTAAATGAAAACTATAGCGGACATGATCAGTTTAGCTGTTTTTGAGTTATCGCAAAAAGTTTTCCCTTCATAGTAAAAATACTTACTTTAATTAGGTACTGATTATGCAAATTTGCCTATTTGTTTAACTCGGTACCAATTACGGTACCATTTACTACACTTTAAGCTCCAGTTTAGCTTATTGTGACGGAAGAGAAACTACGGAACCCTACACTGAGCGTGGCCCGACATGCTCTTGGCCGGTTTTTTGAAAGAGTTAAGAGTACATACACGTCACCAGCAATACCAGCATGTTCATCCGAGGTCCGCTGCCAGGTGGCTTGGGTTCGACGACGTTGCCGCCCTTCCCCAAATGGATTGAAACCCCCCTTTCTACTCTAAAATTTTTCAATTTGTATTTTAACTTTAATGTAAAATTTATGCTAAATAAATTAAATTTAGTAATATAATTTAATTTATCTTACTATTTAGGCAATAATCGCTTTATTGATAGTGGCTCACTACGCATAACTTAATGCTTTCATGTTGTTTTAAAAAGGATAATTCTAAAACTGTACACCGTGTTTTTTTTTATTTGCGTTAATTTCGAGGGTGCATTCCTGAGCTTAAATTAAGTAACTTTCTCAAAGATACCGATATTCTAACTAACTCCATTTCGGAGATAATCAATCATAAATTTTTATATTATAAGGCCCTTACGAGCGTGTACACTTGCTTTAGGACCTGTTTACTTATTAGTTAGTGTTTAGTGCGAGTTCATACATTTGCTACTAAACGTACGTACTATCTCGGACGATCGATGTTAGAAATGACATTGATATGTCACAGTTTTCAATTGTTTGGTTGAGTTAAATGTAATGCCCGTGTTACAACAACGCTATATGCAACATTTAGTTACTTTTTATAAAAATAAAAATAGTAAAAAAAAACAAAAAAAAATATTTTTTTTTGAAAATTAACTATGCCATTTAGTTTCCTTAAACGTACTTACCGAAACCCCGGAGTTAACGCAATTCAATAAAAACACGGTGTATATTACCTACGTCGTCGCAACTTTACAAATATATGAATAAATAAAATAAACCCCGCTTTTCATAAAAGTCGAGGTGTTTTTCGTCCTATTCGAAATGCCGTTTTAATCCTTTACCACATATGCAACCATATATGGCAGTTATAATATTCAACTCTATTGACAGCTATTAAATTTAATTTTTTATTGCGCTAATGGGTTAAATGTATTATAGTTAACCCTTTAAATGCCGCTACTGTCTTACGCGGCATGTCATCGTGAACCTTCCAAACCAAGGACAAATGGGCTAAATTCCAATACAATACAATATAATATAAATATAACTAGAATCAGCGCTATCAGCGGATAATTTTCGTGCACTGCACCTAGAGTAATTAAGTAATAATTTATGAATATCTTCTGCACCAACATATATTCCATTTGTGCCCAAAAATCTCCTGCGACCGCGAAGTCACAAGCTTTTGGCCGTCCCAATTACACGCACTGTAGCACATAAAAACTGGCCTGCTGTGCGGGCTCTAAGGCTGCTGAACTCCCTTCTGTCATGGGCACCAGATTGTGATAAGTCGATGGACGGCTGTGTATCAGATGTGTCTGCGGTATTGCGAGGTGATGGACGAAAGTTGATTGTGATCTGTTTTTCCTAGTATGTAATCCTATTATATAATCTGAATTGTACAGTGCTTTGGTCTCGACTGTAATGCTGTATATTATTACGTTTCAAAAAAAAAAATATGACTGTTTGACCCAGTGGTTGACTGGTAGAGAATGCCTTTTGGCATTAAGGCCGCCATTTGTACATTTTTCTTTGTTTGTGCAATAAAGTTTAAATAAATAAATAAAGTACGACATGCGCATTATTTACTTGCTCCCCGATAAGAATGCGAGACGATAACCGGATAGAATATTAGAAATAATCCTGCGTTCAATCACTGGTAAGGTCAGATACTGTTATCTACAGACTTTTATCAATTTGCGTTATGTAATCGGGCAACTATTTATAACTAAACTTTGTTTTATCGTAAAGAAATAAGTAAGCAGAGAGTGCTCTCTCCATACATCTAGTGTTTATACCAAAACGCTTGTTACTTTCGTAGTCGACATCTAGCATCGAGTAGCGGAATTATCAGGGGTGTGTAATGTTTTTAATAACAACTTTTTGCGAATATTCATTTAGCATAATTTGAATTGCATAATTTTGAATTGCAGAAATGATGATTCGGTATAAAAATAAGTGAAATAAAAACAAATTGCATAATGTCGAAAGTAATAATAATTAACTAGCATAATAATGTATTTTCATAACAGGCAACCAGCATAATGTTTATTTTTTATACAATTTATTATTCAGAAGGGTTTTCATGCATCAAAACTAATATCATAATATTGAAGGTTATAAACGCCTAG
Source organism: Cydia pomonella (assembly GCF_033807575.1). Classification (NCBI taxonomy): domain Eukaryota; kingdom Metazoa; phylum Arthropoda; class Insecta; order Lepidoptera; family Tortricidae; genus Cydia; species Cydia pomonella. Next base: position 11,412,521 of record NC_084727.1, read on the forward strand.
TGAAAATGAACTATATTGTCCAATAAAAATCAATACTCCGAATGTGAATTTTTGCGAGCCATTGCTTCAAATTTACAATTAAAATAAGTAGGTAAAACTCATTATCAGATTACATACATAATTAAATTGCATCAAAATAAACTTATCTATGAATAAAAATGTTGTTTTCTTCTATATCTTTCTGATTTATTTTGTTACCCTCTTAAAAAGGAAAGCTAATAGGTATTTAAAAAAATTGGTTCTGTCCATATGGTCACAGTTCTACCTAACACTCCTCCTCGCTTCGCTCGTCGTCGTACCTAACCAGCCTTAAAGTTCAATGAGTAGATTTTGTATAATTTAATATGTCATAGAAAATTATGCCACCTGATAATTCATTAAAATTTAGTTCTACATTTTAATCATAATATGAAATGAATGTTATTAGAAGTAAAATTATTCCTGAGGATTGTTATGAAGAATGTTTTTATGGCTATACAGTATTCTGTAATTTAATTAGTATGACAAACAACATTCTGTGGTTTGTTTTTATACATAATGTTTATTATGAGTTTCCATAGTAGTTAAATGAAATTATGCTAAAAGTTTGTATTAAAATTGAACGGCAACCCGAATTATCAGTACTGCTACTTGACGATGGATGTCGCTACGAACGAAGTCTAATGCTCAACAATTTTCAGCTAATATTGTAACCGGATTAACCGGAACTCTATTTTCAACTCCTGCTTTTAATATTACTTTTAAATTGTTGGGCAATACAATTTTCGTCAGTCGCAACACTTGAGACATCTAGTGTCATGTGGCGGTACTGATAATTCCACTACTCGATGCTAGATGTCGACTGCGAAAACGATAAGCGTTTTGGTACCAAAACTGATTTGTGGAGTGAGCACTCTATATTTACTTATTTGGCTATGCTAGAGACTTCTGTTAATTTGGGTTATGTAATTAGTACTGCGGGAAGCGCTGGTGGCCTAGCGGTAAGAGCGTGCGACTTGCAATCCGGAGGTCGCGGGTTCAAACCTCGGCTTTGTACCAATAAGTTTTTCGGAACGTATGTATGAAATATCATTTGATATTTACCAGTCGCTCTTCGGTCAAGGAAAACATCGTGAGGAAACCGGACTAATCCCAACAAAGCCTAGTTTAACCCTCTGGGTTGGATGGTCAGATGGCAGTCGCTTTCGTAATAACTAGTGCCTACGCCAAATCTTGGAATTAGTTGTCAAGCGGACCCCAGGCTCCCATGAGTCGTGGCAATATGCCGGGACAACGATAGGAAGAAGGAAGGAGTACTGCGGGAAAGTGGCGACCCGATCAACGACGCCGTCAACGAACACTAAAGCAAGCATGACATCAAGCTGCCAGACTGTTTGATTGATGATTATAATAAACACCAATTGTTCCTCCCGAACGACCGTGTAGACAACCATCTTATGAGCTCTCTCCCCACTAACCACAACCATTCTCTACCAAACCTATACTAATAAAGGCGCTTGTCTGCAGGCATCACCCACACGGCTGTAGTGCCCCTCGACCTGGTGAAGTGCCGTCTCCAGGTAGACGCCGACAAGTACAAGAATGTGGTGAACGGCTTCAAGGTGTCCGTCAGGGAGGAGGGCATGAGGGGCCTGGCCAAGGGCTGGGCTCCCACCTTCATCGGATACTCACTGCAGGTACAGTAGCAGTTTACAGGTGCCACTGTGTTAACTTACTGTAGACCCTCGGGAAAACCTCAGAAGGGAGCTCATTTCACAGCCGGAGCGTCCGCGGGAGGAAATTCCTCTCATATGTATATTTATGTATATGCAATGATTTTAGTAAAATACCAATTGTTCCTACCGAAGAACCATGTAGACAAACTTTGTATGAGTTTCTACATACCTAAAATGGAACCTCCCACCATCAACCGTTGTCTGACATTCCTCCTGCTTCCAGGGTCTCTGCAAGTTCGGTCTGTACGAGGTGTTCAAGGTGGGCTACAACAACCTGCTGGACGAGGAGACGGCCTACACTTACCGCACGTTCGTCTACCTCGCCGCTTCGGCGTCGGCCGAGTTCTTCGCCGACATTGCGCTTTCACCTCTCGAGGCCGCTAAGGTAATATTCATATAAATTTTGCAGTAAGGTATTTTCGTATGTATGTAAAAAAGTTGGCTAAAAATAGAAGCAATTTAATTATAATACAACGGTTTTTAATGTTTTACTTTAATAGGCGGGTCCACACAGAGCGAGCAAAACCCGTCGAATCGGCTGAGGCCCGTGTACACTGGCCGGTTTGTGCGTGAGGAAATTGCCTGGCGTGTATGCTCGCTACGTGTGGACCTGGCTAATTATGCACAATTTTCTTTCTAAAAATCATCGTCTTCACACTAAATTCATGGGTTATGCACAAATCATATAAAAAAAATTCTTTGTGTTAATCGTAAATAAACACGTAAACAAGGTTTGACGAAGTCTTTATTCGAAGACTCGACTCCTTTTAAGTTACACTTAAAGAACTCAACAAGGGGCTCAAATCGGGACTTGAAACTCGTATTTTTTTTAACTGGACTGGAGTTTTTAAATTTAGATTTAAAGGACTCGAGTTCTTACCAATTGTATGTCTGAAACATGTATAGGTACATACCGTCCTCGTGCCCGCAGGTCCGCATCCAGACCATGCCCGGGTTCGCCAGCACGCTGCGCGAGGCGTGGCCCAAGATGGTGCAGAACGAGGGCTACGGCACCTTCTACAAGGGCCTGGCGCCGCTGTGGGGCCGCCAGATCCCCTACACCATGATGAAGTTCGCCTGCTTCGAGAAGACTGTGGAGCTGCTCTACAAGGTAGGTTTTGATGACCCGTCTGGCCTAGTGGGTAGTGACCCGGCCAGTGAAGCTGATGGTCCCGGGTTCAAATCCTGGTAAGGACTTATTTGTGTGATGAGCATGAATATTTGTTCCCGAGTCATGGGTGTTTTTTATGTATTTAAGTATTTATACATCATTGTCTAAGTGTAAGATGTATTTATTTATAAATAAGTACATATTATAGGGACATTTTTACACAAATTGACTAAGTCCCAAAGTAAGCCAAGAAGGCTTGTCTTAAGGTAATACAGGATATGATTCGCAACAAAGGCTGGTTGCATCTGGAATCATTAGGAAGACATTTGTACAATGTGGACCGATTTTTCAATTCCCAGATAAGTCGCCGAATACTTATCTCAGCGATAAAAATAACTGACTGTTTATTTGTTGGTTAAAGATTTTCAAATTTTCATTCCTTTTTTATCCAGAGAATAGTTATCTATGGTCTTAGCCAGCTAACTTCGTTTTAAACAAGTGTGAGCAGGATGCAAGGATACAGAATTCAACATGTTAGAGTGAAACAGAAATACAACGCTTGTTTGACATTTGACGTTTGTTGCCAAACAAAACATATTCATATTTCATATTCATATTCCTTTATTGATAAAATTGCAAATTTTACAAGTCAAAAGGTAATACAATATATAATTAGGTCTATGTCAATTTAAGTACAATTAAGATAATAAATAATAATAATCAAATTCAATTACAGTAAAATAAAACAGTATAAAAATAATCAAAACAATTCAAATATCCAATAAATTAAATTAAATTATAATAATATTCTGACATGTCAAAATTATCAAATTAAATAATATAAAATATAACAATATAAAATATTAATAATCAACACAATTCATACATCCAATAAATTAAATTAAAATTCAAATCATTATTATAATATTCTGACATGTCATAAAAGGCATTTGTAGTCAGCCATTTTTTTAATCGATTGTAGAATATCAGGTCATTTTCAATCATAACCTATTACATTACTACTCGTATAATACCCCCGTAAAATACGTACGACAGTGTCGTGTTATTTTATTATTATTTAAAACCGAGTTGCTTTGTGATCATTTCATTTAAAAATGAGCGATATGAAGAAACATGAACGTTCCTCCAGCTTTGAGAAATCGGAAGTGCATTTATTAACCGAATTTTAAATAATAAATAAATACGTAATAATTATATATATATATATAATCAATTTATATATATTTTTATGCTACATGTATTAATAAAAGCAGATCAAGAATATAGTTTGCTTTAGATATTTACTTTTTAACACATTAGTACTATTATTGTTAATATTTTTCTATTAGCATTCTAAATTTTTGTTCTAGTATCTTATATATATTTTATCTACGGCGTCAAAAATATCCGTTAGGTAGCCAGTTCAAGATCGTAACATAACTTTAAAACGCCAGTGTAGACGTGTTATTTATGGTGCGCGTGGTTATTTTGTTCGTACTTAGATTAAAAGTTGTCAAAACATTGGAAAAAATTAATATAGTGTCGCAAATTCGCAAATTGTCGTGTCCTTTTTTACTTCCTCATTTTGTTTTGAATTGATTGAAATAGCAAAATAAAAGTAACGCAAGCCACTGCTGTCATTACGAACGGCGCCATTTTGAACAGCTGTCTGAGCGACGCCATCTTGCCGAGCAAATTGGCTCGGCCGAGGCAAAAGTTACACGAGCACGCGGCCGCGCGAGGCCGGCCGTATTCCGCGCGGAGAAATTTCCTCGCGAGGCTGCTCGCTCTGTGTGAACCCGCCAAAAGCAACATTTTTAAAATTTTATTAGCAAAAACAAAAATGTTTAACCATCGAACCATTCAGACATACGAAAGCATTTTTGCCCAAACTGAAGCCTGTCGTTTCTTCCAGTACGTGGTGCCGAAGCCGCGCGCGGCGTGTTCCAAGGGCGAACAGCTCGTGGTGACGTTCGCGGCCGGCTACATCGCCGGCGTGTTCTGCGCCATCGTGTCCCACCCTGCTGACACGGTCGTGTCCAAGCTCAACCAGGTCTGTATCGTTACGTTCCTATAACAGTACGATTACAGCAGCTTCGTTGTTCCGTTGAGTAAGTAATATTTCGTAGTAAAACTTCTGCATGTTTTGGCTCATCAAAATAAATAAGTTGACTTGAAGAAATTTCTTGTCCAATTAAATACCTTATTGTGGTTTGCTAACATTTTTTAAAATACCTACAGACTAGCTAGAGTAACCTGCTTGCAACACAAAACAGAGTCCGTATGTCTGCACTGACTTGGCGGCGACCAAGTTTAGCAAATAAAACGTCATATTTCCATAAATTGGGCACACTTCATCACATGCCAAATCAGTGGCCGTGACTGAGTTGACTTGGCAGTCTTCTGCAGCCTTCATATTTCATCATCAGCTTAAGCATCAATTCAAGAATTTATTCTGCAAGTAGGCCTCAAGGGTTCTTTTACGAGTCGATACAATATTTATAATAACATTATATTGTGACGTGAAAAATACATAACTATAAATACAACAGCCAATACTTCGGGAAATATTACATTACAATAATCTTAAAATAAATAATTACTACAATACAATAGAGATGTATAGTCTATATGGTTATTAAATCTGGAGATGTAAAAGGTCCCCAATGTCTCATAAACGAATGCTACAGAATACATAACCAGTATGTACCCAACAAGTGACAAAGACGTATAGTCTCCCCGGTTAAATGTAAAAGTTTTCCTCCGACACTGAGTCATGTATGATGTTATCGACAGGACAAGACCGCGACCGTGGGCTCCATCGTGAGCAAGCTGGGCTTCGCCGGAGTGTGGAAGGGCCTCGGGCCCAGGATCATCATGATCGGCACCCTCACCGCGCTGCAGTGGTTCATCTACGACGCCGTCAAGGTAAATATTACTTGCTAGCTTCTAAAAACTTGTGAAATTCGTGTGATGTAATTTATGGATGAGTCCCCAAATTCTCAGTATTAAAATAAAATCAACGCATGCACCTAATAGGGGACGCAAAACTCTGCATAGAGGGCGCTACTAACACACTCGGAGGGCTTACCACGAAACACGAAAATCGAAATAATTGACAACATTTCAAAATTTTCAATATCCCTACATCGAAAACCATTTCGAGAGGGGCTCCTGTAGATTACAAAAAAATAAATTTTATATATTTTTTACGAATTTTTGTATTCAAAATAGTTAAAACGGAAATTGACGTCACCCATCTCCTTCAGTTCTGCCACTACAAGCAAAAAAATGACTTCCGATTGGGTTGACATTGTCATTGTCATTGAAAACGGGATGAAAACCATCGTTTGACTTGAGTTTTGACGTTTGTGACACTTGTTAATTTGTGATTTTATTTTTAACGTTTGAGGTTATGTCACTCGCACTGTTCGCTGTCTATGCTCAAATGTAAATTAATTCAACGTTTTTTCCAGTGTATGGAAACAGATCCGTGACGTCACGATTCTCACAAATGACGTTTGTTACATACGCCCTTTTGTTTCAAGTAACAATATAAATAGATTTTATGACCAAAATATAGGACAAAAAATACGGGTACCTTAAATTAGTGCGTTCTTTCGATGTAGACAATAAAAAGTAGCACTTAAAAATATGAAATGTTGTCAATTATCGGCCTCTATCACTCTTGCATATTCGAGCGATAAACAGGCCGAATAACGAAAAACACCGCTTTTATCTTTAAAAACTTGTCAAAAAAATGAAATTTTTGCCAAAAACTTATTCCGAGTTTTTTAAACGCTAGTCTGATCCTAAACGTTTGTCATAAATATTTTGCGCCTTTTCGTTTTCAATGTAGTACTCGATGATTAATAAATTTACCCAATTGTTCCTACCGACGTCTCTGTGGACGCCATCACTATGAGGACTTCTACTACTCATATATATCACAACCTTTTCCATACAAATTGTAATAAAAACGTGTATTGCAGGTGTGGCTGCGCATGCCGAGGCCGCCGCCCGCGAGATGCCCGAGGCCATGCGCCGGAGGCTCGAGGCCGAGGGGAAACTCAACTAAACCACACGCGGCCCACTGTACTAAATTATGGACAAGACTTTAGTACTCTAGGGTAGCCTCGCCGACCGATGGATTATACTTTTTTATTAGCTGAAGTAAATTATTCACTGCCAAAGCTTTCGTGGCGCTACGCTCGTAGCCGATCCCAGTGTTTTCCCGCCGAGCGGGTTTCCAGCACTTAATATGTAAAAATATTAGAGTCAGTCCAAGCTAACTTCGCAATGCCTTAACATAACAAAGTGAGGAATGTCTTTATAAAGATCATATTTTCATAGAAATTTGACATTAATGACAAAGCATGGCTTTGTCATTTCTAAGGGCATGCTTGCTTCGACCGACTAGAGATATGTCCATGCCGATTTGCGGTATTCCCTTTAAGATATATAAAATCGTCATGGACCATTCAACGAAGCCAAGTTCTCTAAATATCAATTTACTTCAGCTAATAATATAGTGTATCGCGCCGAGGATTCCGTACCACACTGTATTAATAGACCCGATGTGATTATAATTAATTACCATGTTGCAGTATAAGTGAAGGATCATGTTAATTTATTTTTAAATAAATGATATTTTTATTTATTTATGTATTCCGTTTATTTTGATGGCTGCGATAATGTAAGTAGTTGATCGTTGAATGAAAAACGGTAATAAAAATTCATCTCAACACGGGTTTTGTTTCAATTTAACTTAATATACACAGAGTTATACCAGTGGGAGGGGGGGGGGGGGGGGGGTGGGGGGGGGGGGGGGGGGGGGGGGGGGGGGGGGGGGGGGGGGGGGGGAACTGCAGGTTCGGGCTTTCTCGGCTCTGTTCGCCAGCATTGCCACGGTCAATTCGGGTTGCACTTAAATTTTGACAACTCTAAGTAGCCGAAAGGGATAGTGCCATGCATTAGAAAGGGACAACACGATTCATCCCTGAATCGCTGTCAAACTTCGGCTTTGTAGGTAGTTTCCTTTCTGTACGGTACCATCGTGCTTTGCCCCAAAATGTAGAGGAATTTCATACAAAATTGAAGACCTAGGCCGGGAAGTATTTTTTATTTAAATTTTAATGTAAACATGGCGTCTTCATGAAGAGGCTAAACAGCTAAATTATAATTTTTTAAATATATTTTTCTTTTTTTTCTATTTTGTGTTTTATTATGCTTTCATCTTAGGCTAGGATTTTATAATATGGATATAAAAGTAAATTACAAAAAGTTATTATTAGTAAACAAAAATAATATAGCTCAACGAGGGGGGTGGGGTTAGGGTCGGCAACGCGCATGTAACTCCTCTGGAGTTGCAGGTGTACATAGGCTACGGAGACTGCTTACCATCAGGCAGGCCGTATGCTTGTTTGCCACCGACGTAGTATAAAAAAAAAACTTAAAATACATATTATTATTATTATTTGGTGGTTTTTAATAGGGAACGAAAATTTGATTATTTTTGCGTTACGACGCATGGTTTAGGTGATACAGCACAGCAAAGATTTCTAAACCGTGCGTCGTAGCGCAAAAATTACGTAGGTATTTATACGTTTGTTGCGGCGTAGCTGACGTCGGGTGTTCTCGATAACTACCTCAATTTGTCATTGTTGATATATATTTAGACAACTTCAACATTTATTCAGCAAACGGGCCACAAGGGCACTTTTACACGTCAAAATGGAATTTACATATAAGCAGAAAAAGTACGTTAACAAATTATAAAATACAATTAACTGATAATATCAATGCAAACTAAAGTACCTATTATTATTGTTTAGAGATGTATGTATTCTCTTTATGTCGAATTACTAAACCTAATCTAACCTAACTCTTGTAATAATAAAAAAATAGAAAAAATCAAACGTGCTGTGGTTGTTTTTTTTTTATACTATGTCGGTGGCAAACAAGCATACGGCCTGCCTGATGGTAAGCAGTATCCGTAGCCTATGTACGCCTGCAACTCCAGAGGAGTTACATGCGCGTTGCCGACCCTAACCCCCTACTCCCACCCCTCGTTGAGCTCTGGCAACCTTACTCACCGGCAGGAACACAACACTATGAGTAGGGTCTAGTGTTATTTGGCTGCGGTTTTCTGTAAGGTGGAGGTACTTCCCCAGTTGGGCTCTGCTCTAGATCTGGAATGACATCCGCTGTGCTGTGCCCTACCACACAAAGCGAGATGACATTCACAATGCCCATACCTCTCTTGTGGACGTAGTTTCAGGACGTACCCGGGTCCAAAAGATACACAGACATCTCAAACGCTTCGCTGGTTGATATCTATACAACAAATTGTGTCAAAATATTTTCAATAATGTTAATATCCAGAGAGGAAAATGAGGACTACGTTTGTATGATACGGCGTCTTTGCGCCGGTCCTCTACTTTCGTTTAAGAGGATGGTGGAGCTGAAAAACAGAATTTGAGAATTTTAGGTGAATATATAAAATTAATGCGATAAGGACAACTAGGTACAACTTAGGCGAAAAATCCTGCGTAGAAATCTCTAAAATCGAGGTTTGGTACTCCACTGTTTCCGCCTCCAAAAATTAACCAATCGTATAGAAATTTTGAAATCAAAATGGGAATAAAATTATTTGTGTCGGACTGTTTTGCTTTTTGGGCTTATTGATAAAGGTTGTGAATACCATGCTTTTCTTTGCGGCCTAGTCAATTAAGCCGTTTTGCCATGTTTGGAGGGCTCGAACGCTCAAAATAATTATATGTATATATAAGGAAGTATAAAGTTATAGGATTTTTGAAATTTAGAAAATAGTTTAGGTATATAGTTGTGATATTATATTATGTACAAAATTAACATTAGTTCCTAAGTTATACTAACAAATATATGGATGTACTTAAATCTTAAATAAAAAATTTCAACATGTCGGGACATGCTCAGTTCCGTATAGTTACCCGTAAAAAAATAAACTTAGTGCAGAAACTCAAAATCGGCTTAACCGATTAGGTTCGGTATAGGTAGTTTATGGTTCAAAAGTGAGGGGCACAATGTTTTTCATTCAGAGCGGCTATTTCCAAAAATGTTACATTTATCAAAAAATGGCCTTTGAAGACCCGATTTGAAAGACCTATCTAACGACATCTCACACTATATGGTTGAAGCAAAAAAAAAAACATCCCCCCTTTTTGTATAGAGGAGATACCCTAAAAAAAACATTTCCTATTTTTAATTTTACGACTTTGTCGGTGTAACTAATTTATATAATCGTGCCAAATTTCCTGCTTTCTAGTACTAACGATCACAGAGCAAAGACAGACGGACATGGCGAAACTATAATAGTTCCTAGTTGACTATTACGGAACCCTTAAAAAGTAAAACAGTCCGACATAGATACTGATAATATTAATCTGTATTTTGCTCTAGGGTCTAGGGTCAAAACGGAGGAAAGAGTCGAGTAAGTTTGTGTGGAGAAATGACCACTCTCCTATATCATCTTAAATAATGTATGGAAATAGTCACATGACTTTTCTTAGACTTTGTCATCCCTATTTTAGGGTTCCGTAGTCCACTAGGAACCCTTATGTCTGTCTGTCCGTCCGAGGCTTTGCTCCGAGATCGTTAGTACTAGAAAACTGCAATTTTATACATACCTATATAATTAACCCATCCGACGAAGTTAGTAAAATAAAATCTAAGAAGATATTTTTTTAGGGTACGTCCCCTACACGTAAAGTGGGCATTACTTGTTTTCGCTTGAACCCAATAATGCGGGGTGTCTTCGTATAGGTCTTTCCAAACGAATAACGCAGCGGCTTGAGTAAGCGAATAACTCGCGAACGCGAAACGGCGCGGCGCGGCGCGGGTGTTTCAATCCCTTGATACCTATGGAAGTGTCCTACGTGGGCGATCTCTTTGCAAACGCGAATGCCGTGGGCCTGGGCCGCCGCGCCGCGCCGCTTCGCGTTCGCGAGTTATTCGCTCGCGTAAGCCGCTGCGTAAGGGTCTTCAACAAACACTTTTAGATAAAGTGTTTTTTTTCGGAAATCATCGCTCCGTAAGAAAGTAAAATTGTGTCCCCCTCTAACTTTTGAATAAAACACAGAGCTTATGACAGACATTCAATGAAAACTGAAAGCGAATACTCACTTTTTTTAACAGCACAGCTCAGCGGATGTCATTCCAGATCTAGAGCAGAGCCCAACCTTACAGAAAACCGCGGCCAAATAACACTAGACCCTACTCATAGTGTTGTGTTCCTGCCGGTGAGTAGGGTTGCCAGAGCTCAACGAGGATGTGGATGTGTTAGGGTCGGTAACGGTAACGCGCATGTAACTCCTCTGGAGTTGCAGGCGTCCATAAGCTACGGAGACTGCTTACCACCAGGCGGGCCGTATGCTTGTTTGCCACCGACGTAGTATAAAAAAAGTACAGAGCGATAAAAGCCTGTACCAAAAATATTTTTCGCAATCGTTTTTTCTTTCCCTTTAGCATTTCTCAATGTACAGTCAGCGGCAAATAATTCGTAGCAGTCAAAGTAGCCAAATAGTTCGGTACACCATATATTTAGTATGGTGTACCGAACTATTTGGCCACTTTGACTGCTACGAAGTATTTGACGCTGACTGTACACTGAGCTGCGGAATTGCATGGAATGCATGTATACATAATGAATGAATTAATTGATAATAAATAAATATTATAGAACATTATTACACAAATTGACAAAGTCCCACAGTAAGCTCAATAAGGCTTGTGTTGAGGGTACTTAGACAACGATATATAAATATTTATTAATACTTAAATACATAGAAAATACAAATGACTCAGGAACAAATATCCATGCTAATCACACGAATAAATACCCTTACCAGGATTTGAACCCAGGACCATCAGCTTCATCAAGGCAGGTCACTACCCACTAGGCCAAACCGGTCGTCAAAATCATCAGTCATTGATAAAGTCGCCATGCACTTTTACGGCTGATGGTACGGTCATTTGACTATTAGGCGCACAATATAGTTCGTGTCATCCACGATGGCGCGCAGATTTATTTTTATTTTATTTTTATTTATTTGGAGATCCAACAGCTGTGACATTAACAGATTTGTCAAATTTTACCTTTAATAACATGTCAAACGAGTCAAAGGCACGCGTCATCGTGCACGACACGATCTATTCAGTGCAAGTAACGGTCTCAACGTGCTAGTGATTAATGTCTTGCGCTGCGTATTCAGTTCAAACGAATAAGGTTGTTTTTTTTTTAACCATTTGCGTAATAAGAGTAGGTACCCATTGACTGTCTGTGACCCCTGACAATGAATAAACATTGTAGAAGCGACATTCCACGTGTGAAGGCGGACCTTAGTCTTAGACTTAAGTCTGTAATGACCATGCCTGCGACGCAGGGGGTCCCTGGTTCGAATCCTGGTAAGGGCATTTATTTATGTGTTTATGACAAATATTTGTTCCTAAGTTATGGATGTTATCTATGGTAACATATACAGTTCGTATTGTTGGTGACCCCGATCTCACAGTCGGTTTGAAACCTCTCAGTCTTCGGAGAGACGTTGGCTCTCTATGCCTGTTCTACCGTCTGTACAATGGGGATTGTTCTGAAGAACTTTTTGAATTGGTGCCACCGTCACGTTTTTATCACCGCACCTCCCGCCAAAGAAACAAAGTTCATCCTCACTTTCTCGACACGTGGCAAACCAAGAACAAGCGGGCATCTCGCTCGTTTTTTCCCTGAACGTGCAACTTGTGGAATGAGCTACCTTCTGAGGTGTTTCCCTTGCGCTATGACATGGGGTTCTTCAAGAAGCAGGTTTTTAGGGTTCTCAAAGGTTGGCAACGCATAAGTGGCTCCTCCGATGTTACTTATGTCCATGGGCGGCGATGACTGCTTCCCATCAGGCGGCTCGTCTGCTCGTTTGCAGCCTATTACATAAAAAAAATACGAGTATGTATGTATGTATGTCACTGTATTGCACATAAATAGGTTGACATAAAACAGACAAAACAATACAAAAAAAAATGTTATGTACAAAGGCGAACTTATCCACAATAGGGATCTCTTCTAGCTAACCTTTACAAGCAACAAGTAACAAGTATTTAATTTATATACCGGGTGTCCGGTAATCAATGGACTTGGACAACCAACCTAACCACCGACAGCAGGCTGGTCCAGAAAATGGACTGATAGAAAGTTTCATGCATGGTGGTCGAGATAGCCGGACGTTTCTTTCTTTTTTAATACCTATCTAGCTTTATTTGTAAACATGTAAATAATTTGGGAGGTGATTATAATATTTTATTGCTGCATAATGAGGGTTTTTTGCGATATATTTCTAATTTTGGCCCGGGTTATTCAAGTTTATATAGTGCTTATGTATATACTGGCCCGAGAAAATGGCTAATGCTAGCCTGTGGAGACTGCAATGGATAAGTGCCGGAAATGGAGTCGGATTGGGCATACACTCCGAAGGGATCCTGACCAGTCTGACCACATACCGAGGCGAGCCCTAGACTGGAATTCCCAAGGAAAGAGGAAACGTTGCCGTGAAGGCTATGTCAGCTATGTGGAGTAGAAGTCTGGCGCGAACTCAAGCGCGAAGCTCAAGACTGATCCAGATGGCGGCGCACTGTGGACGCCCTCTGCCCCATTTAGGGGACATAGAACAATAAGCCAAGTAAGTCATAGTGCTTATGACATCACTAGAGTTGACTTAGCCACTTACCATCACGGTCCGCGTGCTTGTTTGCCACCATTTTATAAAAACGTCACGTCTTTACGAATAATCTGTGTTGTAAATCGTACGTTGGTGGTGACAAGCGTATATTAATCAGTTACATTGTTTTCTTCGTCTTCGTCCATTATTCTGACGACTTTAGTGGACCTTGTGAGTGCCGTGGAAAGCAACGTCTCATTGTTTTGTGAGTCAATGTAAGTGTCTGCGGGGTGATTCAGGAGCCGTGAGCGGGATCAAAGCTGGACATTCAGTAGGCGCCATTCAATACGTAAGACGATTTTTGCCAGTTTTTGAACCTTCCCTCACCTATGTAAGAAAAAATAAGAATAGGCTGACCTCCTACCCCCTGTATTACGTAAGAATCTCAAATATAAATCGCATCTATGTGATCTTACGAAAGAATTATGAAAACCCACTCCCTCCCCCTTGTAAGAAAAAATAAGACATGTTCAAGCCCCCCCCCCCACCCTAAATCATCTTACGTTTCGTACCTGTTTCGTACCAGTATTAGTGATATTACCGTTCGTATTTTTATTGTGTTAAAAAAAATCATTTATTTGCATGATCACTTTACAATTAGAATACTTCCGTATTTCTGTCACTTCCGTCCAATTCCGATACTCTTTGCTTTATCCGTGACAAGTATCAAATTGAATTTCATCAGAGTTTGGGGTTTGACTTTTGAAAAATCGTATCTCCCTATAGTGTGATGATTTTTTGTTTCATAATCAAGTTTTAAAGAGGTTTTATTTTTATTAATTAAGTGTTGTAGGTGATCATGATTGTAAAGAATTAAATTTGTCCACACTAAAAAGTTAAAAAATAGGACAAAGGTGTAATTGTTTAACTTATATATGATGGTGAACGATTAATTACTTAGATAACATTTAGTGAGTGTGTAGGGTTAGCCCTAAACACCTACGTCTCACAAGTCACCCAGTATTACACATTATAAACAGGTGACGTCAATAGTAGATTGTTAACCAAGGAATTAAAGGCACTCATTTATGACTGTGTTCGAGCGCCAATATTAGTCCCAGACTGAAATGGTACCTTTCACTCGAGTTATACACTCTACTTTTCATTTCGAATACGAGTAAAGTAAAATACACGTATATTTAAAAACAGATAACAAAGAATAAACTTTTATAGTATTTCTTGAGGTACTTTGCATTAACAATTTAGGTAAAAATATCGGTATTTATGGAATGGGGAGTTAATCAGAATGGAAATTGTACAACCAATCCATTTAAAACCCATTTTTTTATCGTAAAAAAAAGAGAAAAAGAACGTACTTAGAAAGCACAATGCTCTAGAGCAGAAACGTATCATTTTTTGCACACTTTTTAGAACAACAACGACCCACTTTTAGAGCAGTAGAAATTAAAAGTACATTTATATGTATATGTAGGGTATCATGTTGCAACTATTGTACCTAGTGAGTAGTGACCTGGAGACCAACATGACAGCAATAAAGTTTCTATTTGCATCTATGCATTGAGAGAGCTCTGATGTAGTGAAAAAGACTGAGGTTTCGTGCAAACTTGCGCAATCTGTTGGTAATTTGTGACTGGGCTGACCCCTAACTACTCGACCCGGACCTCATTATTATACAGCATGGAATACATACATTAATTATACACACGCACGCATTACATTTATTTAAATGTACCAATGCTGTCACTGAGTAAAATAATTCAAAGCAAAATAATTGCGTCCAAACCTAGTCGGTCGTGACACTGGCGTACGGAGCAGGCGGTCCTGGGTTCAAATACTGGTAAGGGTGTTTATTTGTGTGTTTACCACAAATATTTCGGGAATTACGGATGTTTTCTATATATTAAAGTATTTATATAAGGCGCTAACATATTAGTTAGGTACCGATATTTTAAGAGTGGTACGTTTCACTTAAAAAAATAACTTGGTAAATATTCTTTTAGAAAACTTTATATACTTATATTTTTTTGTTTTCATTGCGAATGAGCGAAGCGAGGGTTTCTAAGTCAGAATCTTGAGCGTAGCGAGGGACTCAAAAACACGAGATGTAAAATAGCTTTGCTCTCCTGTGACACATACAAATATTCACCTCAGTAGTGAGAACATATTAAAGGTTAAAAAAATTCAACATTAAGTTAACCACATTTATTTACATTCATGAATGAAATAAAATTATTTATTTTGCCATGTCTCTGGCAAAATAAATAATTTCAATTTAAAAAAAGGCATCATCATTATGACGAAAGCTTCTAGAAATATTCCTGTATTCATGGCCTTCACTAAATTAAAAAGCTACTTTGTCTCACTCCCTGAAGTGACGAAAGTAGGCTCGTTCGAGCTGCTGAGGTGAGAATGTCATTGTCATCGTGTCATTTGATTTATCAACGTGAAGGGGCCAATTAAGTGTTAGGTAAAAGAAGTTCTAGAATCTGTTCAATGACGTCTCATTTAATTATCTCATTAACAGGGTAGTTTTACGTAGCAACTTTGTTTTAAAAATTTCTCCAAAAAACTAAATTACATATACTCCGGGAGCCGAGTAAAAATATCGGTAGCTAATTTGTATGCATCTTATATAATAACTATTATTATGTATGTCGATTGTCGTCATCTAGTACGACACCACAAGCCTTTGAGCTCACTGTGGGACTAGATAGGTCTGTGTATAATTGCCCTTACCATTTTGTACCATTTGGCGTTGAAACTCTAGGTCCATGGGGTCCCAGCGCGCACAAGTTTTTTGGTGAAATCGCGAAACGTCTGGTTGACGTAACTGGTGACCGAAGAGCTGGCGGCTTCCTCGCACAACGTATCAGTATTGCGATACAACGAGGAAATGCCGCCAGCATCCTTGGTACAATGCCTCAAGGGCCTATTTTAGATATAAGCTAGTTATAGTAATCATCTGTATATATCCATTATGTATATTGTTATTGTCAATAAATAGATTACGTTTATTGTCCTATAATATTTACTTATTTATCCCCAGACCGGTATAGCCCCGTGACAGCGTGCCGCCATGTTCTGGCCGCTCCTCCTCCTGGCCGCGGCGATCGCGGCCGCGCTGTACACGCGGCAGAGGCGCCCGCTGTACGCGTTCAGTAAAGCCTACCCTTTCGGTTTGCCGAACTACCCTCTCATCGGCCAGTCCTATATATTCAGGGGTACGGATGAAGGTAAGACGAGGTTATTTTTATTTAAGGTCGCTGAGAAAATCTGCTTATAAAATTGTATTGCTGGGAAGGCCGTTATAGGCTTATAGGTGACAGTAGTGGCAGCATGGTTCCATTTTGATCACTTGTATACGGGTATAGTGATACCCGTCACTTTCGCGCTTACATACTTGTTAGAACGTGTTAACAAATGATAAAGAGCCGACCATCTTGCCCCAACAGGTCTGATTTCCGGTTTTTCGCGACAACTGCATTGAAGATGCGGGATTTGAGGTTAAAATATGAGATGGGCCGTCTTTTATTAAAAATCAACATTTTTTTTAATAAATGAAATTTGGCATAATCAATTAAATAACCTACGTATACAATTGCTAAATTTCTTAACGAAAGACTTTAAAAACTATATTAAATATTATAAAACACAGCAATTTTTTAATCATCTTGAAAGGAAAATGTGAAATAATGATAATGATATAATGATATGTGTGAATGATAGGTATTTTTATCATTTTTAATTAATTTAGGTAAGTCTATTTAACATACTTTTTAAGATTTATTTTATTTTTTATGTCATACTAACAAAAATGAGATCACTGTTGTCTTAAAAATAATAAACAAATTGAATTGAATTAAATGACAATGAATCATAAAATTACGGGATAATGTACTATCCCGTATTGGTTTCGCCAAATAAGAAAAATTCGTGCCTGAAATACGAGACACCCCGTAAAATACGGGACATCTGGTCGCCCTAGTTATAGTGCAAGAAGTCTCGTATTTATATGAGACGTACAGTCGCCATCAGATATGTCGGAGCGGCCAAAGTGCTCACAAATATCTGAGCACACTTATATCGTCGTCTTCGTTTCTGACTGCATGTATCGTCTCCCAGGTACATGCAGTCAGAATGGAAGAGCTTCATTCCTTCTGCTCTGCCGTCCTTTTGTAGAGTAGGTGTAAAAAGGCACGAGGTAAAAGCGACGAAAGAGCTTGTAGACGATCTTCCTGTATAAACGGTCTTCTCCGCATTGCCGTCATCGTAAAATTATTAAAATATTAGGTGCACCAAAAATGGGATGAAATTATCAGAAATTCGCAATGTCACATAATAAATTCATATATTGTCTATGACACATATTTTTTATGGAATAATCAGAATCAGTAACACGTCCAGATTCTGTGTTACTGTTTCTATAAGAAATTAAAATAATACATAAATATGTTACAACGGGTCACCGCTCGACATGTTTCACTCCGTGCCGAGATTTGCGCAGAAGGCTGCGGCCCGTAGTCTGCGCCGTCCGTCAACGCAAGCTCCTGACGACACTACTCGGAACGGAGTGAAACATGTCGATCGTTTTCGACTTAAAATACGTGAGTGACCCGTTGTGATTTGTTTATGAAATACTTAAATAAATGTAAATACTTACCTAGCCCTAAATAAAATAAGCGCTGGTGCTGGTGGCCTAGCGGTAAGAGCGTGCGACTTGCAATCCGGAGGTCGCGGGTTCAAACCCCGGCTCGTACCAATGAGTTTTTCGGAACTTATGTACGAAATATCATTCGATATTTACCAGTCGCTTTTCGGTGAAGGAAAACATCGTGAGGAAACCGGACTGATCCCAACAAGGCCTAGTTTACCAGAGGGGTTGGAAGGTCAGATGGCAGTCGCTTTCGTAAAAACTAGTGCCTACGCCAAATCTTGGGATTAGTTGTCAAGCGGACCCCAGGCTCCCATGAGCCGTGGCAAAATGCCGGGACAACGCGAGGAAGAAGAAGAAGACTTACCCAGCCCTAAATCGTAGGTTTTATTTACATACTGTATTTAAAATATTCGGCGTTATTTCTTACCTTTTCAGACCGAATGAACGCATTTATAAAAATGGGCGACGTGTCGCTCAAAAACGGCGGCATCACAACGGTGTGGCTGGGGACCAAGCCATACGCAAGTAAGTCGTGAACCACTTACTCGTATAAGTTCATCCTACTAGCCAACATGAGGAAACAACTCAATAATTACTTTGCCAATCTTGTGGATAAAATGAAACTTTGCTATCTGTTTTTGACGAATGAAGAGAGAATCTCCGAGCTGATGTACCAGTAGTGGACCAGTGATAAAGTGTGGCAATGTCATAATTAATATCAAATTTCTATGAAAACATTAAGTTTATAATGACAAACCCTCACTTGGTTCGATTTACGTCGATGTAACGCTAGCTTACCTCTCGCGTCGAATGATGGTCTCCATGACAATTTATTGGGTTCGAATCCCACTTCTGACACCAAAACTGTGGGCCGGGTGAATCGAAATAACTCAATAATTACTATAAAAACTCATATTTTTAATAAAACATTAAAATCACACCACTGCATCTCTTCACACGCATCTTACTTACCTGCAGTTACCTGGCCTTTCTACAGGTTTACCCCAATTTGATCAGAGAAAGTCCGCCGAGGTCTACCCCTTCCACCTCCCTCTTCTACTTCTCCCTTATACACTCATTGTTAACCTTCTTCCGCTAATTCCTTTCACGTGCCCAAACCTACATTTTCGTTCAGTCCACACTTTTTCCCTTATCACACTGTTCATAATTCTATCTTGTAAGAAAACACCACAAACACTTCTCAACGCTCTCATTTCCACTGCATTCTCTTGGCTCTGATGCCTCTTCTGCCATACCCAACTTTCACTACCATACATAAGTGTAGGCACCAATACCCCTCTATGCACAGCCAACCATGCCTTTTGTGATATTTTCTGGCGGCTCATAATAAGCATTAAGTGTCCCATTCATACGATTTCCAGCATTCACTCTCCTTTCAATGTCTTTATCATGCTTACCGTCCTTAGTGAACAAGGTTCCCAGATACACAAGCTCTTTCACTTGTTCCAACTCTTGTTCTTGGCATCAAATCAAAATTTCAGTAATACGGTAAAAACTCTTCTTTAATATTGTTTAAAATTAAGCGCAACCAAAAGAAACTTGATGGAACTGTCTGTTTTGACGACCGGTCTGGCCTACTGGCTAAGGACCCTGCCAATGAAGCCGATGGTCCGGGGTTCGAATACCGGGAGGGGATTTATTTGTGTGATGAGCACAGATATTTGTTCCTAAGTCATGGTTATTTTCTATGTTTTTAAGTATTTATATGTTATATATATCGTTGTCTGAGTAGCCACAACACAAGTCTTCTTGACCTTACCGTGGGGCTTAGTCAATTTGTGTAAAAATGTCCTATAATATTTATTTATTTAACTGTCATAAGGGCCATCATTGACGCGAGCGGGTCCTCTAAATACCTCGTCCTGCTTTTTCGTAATTGCTGATTAAAATTGAGTATGTCTGCAGCCATCAGCGACCCCGAGCTGCTGGAGGTGGTGGCGAAGGCGTGCCTGGACAAGGACACCACCACCATGAAGTACCTGAGGTCAGTCCTCGGCAACGGACTCATATTCGCACCGAGTAAGTCAAGCCTTTCTCACTCTAACTTATAGCTGTGTCCTTATCTAGAGCGTGCAGAAAGACACCACCACCATGCAGTACCTGAGTACATGAGTACCATGAGGTTGTTTTCTAGACAAATTAAAAATAGCAGCTATCCAACGATTTTTTTGCGACACTAAATGATTTTTTTAAACTCACTTTTTAGTACCTTGCTGACTACAGACCAATCGCTCACTCTCTAAAACATATTTGAAAGATGCCTGGTTGACCGAATTTATAACTTCCTAGAAAAGTAACATGTTAGAAGAGAACCAAACGAAAAATAATACAATTTAGACCTGCCGCTTTGACACCATTTCAGCTCGAGTTGCTAGACCGAAACATAGAAGGTGAGTTTGAATGCACCCTATTAGGAATTACTAGACTCTCACCTTGCCTGCAAAAAACATATATCTAAAATAAAAACGAAACTTTATTATTTACCTTTAGTCAAGTCCAAGTCAAATACCCATACTGAATGCGGCTTGTCTGCCTACTACTCTTAGTTCAAGCCTGGTTATGCTATGGCATTATATATGAAGGGGACTTGTTTGGTGTCCCCTACCGTTCATGCATCCCTCTGTCTTTCCCGGGCTTGATAATCAAATGAAAACTCTTTGTTTTTAGGCAACTATTGACCCATAAATAAATACCTTAAAGCTAGCTAGTTTATAAAATAAGACTAAAAACACGCATTATGGCTACGATGCATTTCGCAACCCCGCTGTGCCAGAGAGCCGGCCGCGGAACCGCCGGAACTTGACACCCATGGGCAAAAACTCCTCCTTGGTGAAAGTCGCTAAACGTTCAGTTGGAACTGGAACGCTTTCTACAAAATTATTAAAACGCATTGTGTCGATAAAAGCAGACTCTTATATATTATGTAATTAATGTACTCTTGCTTCACAGTTAAGATCTGGCGTCCCCGCCGCAAGATCATGGCGCCGACGTTCAACATGAAAAATCTACAGGAGTTCGTGACGGTGTTCGACAAGCAGAGCAGCATCATGGTGCAGCAGCTGCGCGCGCACGCCGGCGGGGGGGACTTCTCCTTCTGGGAGTTCATTACTGCCTACACTTTCGACGCTATCTGCGGTAAGAGCGGTGTTCCACCAGCAGAGCAGCATCGTGGTGCTGCTAGCAGAAGCCAGGGGCTTCTTTTATCCGAATTCACGAATCCGTTCCTGCTATCATGTTGTCTGGCGGTGGCGGTTTGCGACGTATCCAACGTGTTGAACCTTCGTGCGGATCTTACCAGCTAAGAGCAATGCGCCATCGCCAGTTTCGCTCGCTCCGGCGATGAATTTTTCTATTCATCCTTCATAAGCTGCAGTAGGTTTACCCTGTAGAGTTTTTGAAAAATTGTAAAGCTTTTTTTATATCATAATAAGAAATATGAATAGCAATCTTGAGTCCTTTCTCTGAATAGTAATTTAATCGATTCGAAATCTTAAACAATTTTCACTTGATAGTAAAAAAAATTAACATAGGTCTAAAGCGGACCATTAAAAATTATAACTATTTTTGCACAATAGCTTTTGACTGAAAATTGCTTCTAAAAATGAGTACCTAATACTATTTTTGATCGAACTCATCGATTACTTTTTAATGTTAAATATAACAAAAAAAGAAAAATTCACTAACAATGATATCCGCGATCCCGGGTACGCACAGCCGTTGGGTCAGTGCATAGCGAGCTGCGTTCGGAGAAGGACCTGAACTCACTGCACCTTATCATAAGCTGGCTGCCTCTTCTAGATGGTTCTCCGTTGTATCATTTCAGAGACAGTACTGGGCATCGAGCTGAACGCGCAGAAGCAGCGGCACCACCTGTTCATCACGGCCTTCGACGTGATCATCCAGATCCTGGCCAAGCGCATGCTGTCGCCCTGGCTCTACTGGGACTGGGTCTTCAGGCTCACATCCAACTACAAGCCTTTTATCACGCAGAGGAAGATAGCTTATGACTTCTTTGATAAGGTTGGATTGAGATAAGACTTATTTAGTTGTTAAAACTGTGTAGATACGTCGTAGAACTCAGGTCTTATTAATATCAAAAAAGTCCATCAGTTTGCCCATTTTTCTCCATTTTTCGGATTTTATTTGTTCACAACTGACCCTAGCGTGATGGTGGGAAGTCTACGCTACTTTTGACAAAACTTGCTGTTATAGAGCAATTGGCACCAAGTATGAGGCATTAAAGACAGAATTAGAAGTATTTTTGATATTTCACTAATACCTAAAATTTATACCGCTTTGCGCATTAAAAGTGGAATGTCCTATTCGTCCTATATGTTTTCGACGTATTTAATGAATGATACTGCAATCGGTTTCAATATAATCCACAAATTAAGACTACGTTTTTTTCTCCAGTCATTTTTTTAAAACAGACAGAAATTAATGCAACAGCTCTATGGTTATTGTAAAAATGTAAAGTGTTGCCAGTGTTAAAAATCAGATGTTAAATACCTATTTGACCTTTTCGCCGCCACGGTAATGATAATGAAGTAATAAAGTAACATCAACGTCACGTCAAAACTTTCACGTATACAAACCTGACCAAAACCACGACTTGATATGAAGTCACGCGAAATGTAGGTACTGACTTTATATCAAGCCAATGGCGGCGAAAAGGTTAAAGTCTCATTATTGGTTAGTGCCACGGACATTATCCACTGTAACAATGACTAATTTGTGTTCGTTACAGGTTATACGTGATAGAAGAAAAGAACTGGCGGAACAGGGAGCTGACGAGGGTAAGTAATTGAATACTAAGAGGAAAGGAGAAACGTAGTCCCTATTTTCCTCTCCGGATATTAACATAGACAATATGTTTGCACATTTGATGAATATTAACCGCTAGAGTTAGATCAAGTTAAGTTGGCAGCGATTTTGATAGCCGAGAATGTGAAAGTGTTATTTTAAACGTCAAACTTCTATGAAATTATGACGTTGAAAGAACACTTGCACAGCCTGGGCCAGGGATCGGAAACCGGTATTTTTTGTATGGGAACGAAAACGGTATTTTTTCGTTCTTTGTTAATTACTTCATTTCTAATTAGGCAATCTAATAATACGAAGTCGTTATCTGAAAACACAACTGAGTCCTACATTTAGAGTATAAAATAAACCGAAATATATGGATATGTCGATGTTTTTGCAAAAAAACCGATTCCGATCCCTGGCCTGGGCTATCAAAATTACTGCCAACATATCTTACTCTAACTCTATGCCCCTTCGTTTATTTATTTTTTAGTTATTCAATTCTTATATAAGTAGAGTTTTTTTCGCTCCTAGTAAAAAAATCGAGAAAAGTCAAACGAAGGGACATAGCTACGGTAATTATACATCCCAGTCAGTACCCAGAGAGAAAAATGGGGACTACGATTTGTATAAAGAAGCCGTCCCTCACTATGCTCTTAAAGACGAAGAACAGTGATGAATGAAGCCGAGAAAGAACCCCCTTCAGTCCCTATATTTTATTTCTCTTAAGAAAACCATTTGAAATATTTGCATTGCGTCACTTGCACCCACTTGATAAACAAACTTGGAAACCATAAATAAAATGGCAAAAATTATAACTGAGTACAGAAATGGTATAAAAATTTGGTTTTATAGAATTTATCAACGATAGCAGGATCATTGTCATTCTGACAGTCGGAATGGCGGGTGAACTGTTTTTTGGTAATATCTTTAAGTACCGGGAGGTACTAATTGTTTTAAAGCAGGTACTAAATAGTACAAATCGTCAACCTTATTTTAGTACTAATTGGTTCATGGCTATTGTGGTGCTTGTGGTGGTAATTAGTGAGTTTTGCATGTCACCTGACGAAATTAGGTACAAAAATAATATGTGGTATGCATTTTGTTTATTATTATTTAGGTAACCCGCCATCCTGACTCTCTCGAAGCATGCCGTACGTAAGACATTTTGGCGGTTCTGAAACTGCAAGAACTTAATCGCAGTGTGTTCTGAGCCTTAGACTCACTTCACATGGTAATGCTGTATTGACATGAGGCCTAATACTACTAAATATACTTACAAAATAAAGTTTTGAATTTAGATCTCAAAGACCGAAAGAAAACGTTCCTAGACATGATGATCGTGTCTTCCGGAGGAGCGCGCGGCTACACGGACATCGAGCTGCGCGAGGAGATCATGTCCATCGTGTCGGCGGGCACGGACACCTCGGCCGTCGGCACCGCCTTCGTGGCCCTCATGCTGTCCCGGCACCCCAGGGTGCAGGACAAGGTCTACCAGGAGTACGTGTCTTTTGTTATCTTTAACAAAAAATAACCTTTAAGATACTGTCTAACGTCACTAACGTGCTATTTCGTGATCTTCATCAGCAGTTGTGGCATTTCACCAAAGTATAAATACTTACATGTGTATATCCGTGAACTAAAAATACATCCCAAATATTAAATTCGGAAATAAACACGTACATTAAACCCATACCCAATCCCATTGACCCATTACACGCGTTGCTACAGCCCAATATAAACCTTCGCGCATTCCGATAAGGTTCACGATGACGCGCCGTGCACGACAGGCGTGGCGGTCAAAGGGTTAAGAAAATATTTTTAGTTAGGCCATTGTAATATGAATATATTTTCCTGCTAGATTGAAGGAGGTCTTCGGCGACTCGGACCGGCCGGTGACGTGGCAGGACCTGCCGAAGCTCAAGTACATGGAGGCCGTCATCAAGGAGACCCTCCGGCTGTATCCCCCGGCGCCCGTCGTCGTCAGGGACGTGCATGAGACTGTTGTACTGCGTACGTATTCAATGGACCTGCTGAAGCTCAAGTATTAAGGATCCGAACTAAACGAAGGCTTATATTTCTGTAGCACAGAGGTATATTTTTTTTATTGACGACCTCAAAATCACCAATCATGGTCCTAAATTTAGCATAAGTATAAGAATTATCTGAAAATATCGAAAATTTAATTTTCTTCTAAACTGAGAAAGAAAGATAGCCATGGTCCATTAATTAACATCTTTAACGTAGCATCGTGACGAAACCTGCATACATCCGCGAAGAAATTCAAAGGTACGTGACGTATGTGAAGTCCCTTACCCGTATTAGGCCAGCGTGAGGACTATAGCCCAAGCCCTCTGAAAGGAAGCCTATGCCCAGTAGTGGTGTATATACAGGTTGAATTATTATTATTTTATTATTAAGGTAGCATCACAGGAGACCGTGTTTAGTGTATACAGGGATTAAGTTTTTCCTTTTGTGTTTCTAGCAAACGGCGCGACCCTACACCCCGGGATGGGGCTGGTGCTGCACTTCTGGGCCACGCACCGCAACACCAAGTACTGGGGAGACGACGTGGAGGAGTTCCGGCCCGAGCGGTTCCTGGAAGGGCCGCTGAAGCACCCCGCGCAGTTCGCGCCTTTTAGCTACTCGCTGAGGAACTGCATCGGTACGTACAAGTTGGTGCTCTCCTGCGGCTCGCTCCACAACCCCCAGTATTGGGGATTACGGTCCGAGAGGCTCTTGGAAGATGAAAGCCGGGCAGTTTGCTAGCTTCAGGTTTCGCTTAACAAGCAACAATTTATTTATTCAATAAACAACAATGGTAACACTTAACATTTAAAACATATTAGTGTTAGTAGAACAAAAACAAAAAGCGAACAGTACAGCAAAAAACAATCACCTGGTAGCGATCATGATATACTCAAAATGTCTCACAACGGTGAGTCGTATCGGCCCGCGACAGTAGCCAGATGGGGTTGGAGCTGCCGCGCACTCTGCAGACCAACGAGGCAATTTTCTTTCGTTTCTTGGAGACTGCCCTTGTAAATATAATCTATGTAGATTTCATGCGATTTTTTTCATGGAATTTGCCTTGGCAATAACGTGTAACAATTCAATATAAAAACTAGTTTGCGGTAATTCTCTCTTCAAAGTGTCGTTGGTGCTCCGATGTTGTGAACATCTGAATAGTGATGATGGACACATGTTGAGTTTTATAACAAAATCTAGTCAAATAGATAGCAAATGGGCAATTTATCCCAATAATGTGGATATTGGAAATAAGACTGCTGCGCCCTTGCAGGGTACATATTATGTAATTTTGTGTACTTACCTAATATGATTGCAATAAATGCTTTGTCTTGTCTTGTAAATAAATACCTGAAAGTTTCAAAATTTAAGTTCTTTTTTAACTTTTTAAAAGTAATAAAGTAAGGGACTAACTATTAGCAACTCACACACGCAATTTTTCATCGACAAAATCGCATTTTTCTTGTTTTCCATACTTCAAAGATGGGCCCAGTGACCGTGACGTCACGTTCACTTATCGTTTTGTTAGGAGCATTTCGTGAATGAAGTACGATTCGGACATCGGACTTTGACTGTCATTTCTGACTTGTGTATTGCTTTAATGCAATGGGTCCCATATAGACATTTGAAACTAAAAACAAACCTGATCGATTGATACCACAGTATAAATTGTTCATCTAGCCTTTTTAAGTAAACCGTAAATTTCAGGTGGTAACTACGCCATAATGTCGACAAAGACGAATCTATCGAACCTGCTGCGTCGCTACGAAGTGCTGCCGCCGCTGAGCGTGCCGCCCGACCAGCTGCTGGCGCCCTTCCGGGTCAAGTTCGACGTCATGATGAAGCACTGCGACAACTTCGAGCTCAGGATACGGAACAGACACAATGGACTCAGGAAAAAGTGATCAAGCAAAAAAAGTGCGCGCGAATGTGGGTCTAAGATGGATGTGCTTTTATTGTCTGTGAAAGTAACTGTCATTTTAACAAGTAACTATAGATAAAAGAGCAATCATTCTATCCGTGAGGGTTGTATTCCGGGGAAGTTTCTCTCTAGCGGCCAAAGTTAGGCTGCAGTAAACTCACTTTCTTAAACGTTTACATAAGGAGTTTCAACTGACTGTGTCAAAACGTCCAGTTTCCAAAATAATTAAAAGGAACAAAACATGTATAGTGAAACACAGGTCGTAAGAGCAACATTCTTAAGGATTTGACACATGCGAGAACTGTCCAGGTCCGGGTCGATGCGTCCGATACTTCCTTAGAAAGCATCATGTGGTCGCTCATCCTAGATAACTAAATGTCGGACGTCTCGACCCTGACCTGGACAGTTCTCGCGTGAGTCATCCTTTATACCGGGTGTGGCCTGTAGCACGAGCAATACATTTAACTGTAGCCTGTACTCCTCAAACTTACCAACATTTGTTCAAAGATTTTTGAAAATTATGAATTCTTTAGATTTGCTATTTTTCATAAAAAATTTATATTACCTTCAATGTGTACGCTATCATGAGTGTAGTTGACGTCATGCTTTAAACTTAACTAAATTCGCAATACATTGCGTCTTAGAATAAACTTTAATGTTCTAAAAATAAAATAAAAAGTTATTTTGAAAAGTAGCTAAACAAATGTCAGTTAGAGAAGTAACATCCTACAGTATAATTTTGCGCATGTTACGGGCCACGCCCGGTATACCTAAACTTTAACTAGACGTGATACCATAATACCTAAAATTTATATTAGGTACGGAAATCCTACATTATTTTGGCAAGTCGGTTGTTGAAGGAAAACTACAGTTTAATATTTGGATATTTTGGGACTTGGACGCTTTGAATCAAAGTCTGTGTGATATTTCGCCATTTTAGGGATAAACCATTTAAAATTTAGGCATTGTGGGATAGCGTTTGAGATTTAAGTAGTACATACCATCAGATATATCGGAGCGACCGAGGTGCTCAAACATACCTGAACAAGGATTATTATAATACGGGTCCTAGAGTGTGTGTCATTATAACTAAAAATATCAAAATTTAAGAGCACGGGAGCCCACGAGGGGATTTGCGTAATTACTCGAACCTGTCAGATTAAGATATGAGTGATATCTTGCTACCCGTGGAGTCTACCTTAACCACTTAACAAGGTAAATCACGAAAATGCGTACAAATAATTGTCAGATTAAGTAGCACAATCGTAGCATCAACGTGGATC
This sequence comes from Cydia pomonella, assembly GCF_033807575.1. NCBI lineage: Eukaryota > Metazoa > Arthropoda > Insecta > Lepidoptera > Tortricidae > Cydia > Cydia pomonella. The sequence goes on from NC_084727.1 coordinate 11,440,763, forward strand.
AAACTAATGAAATCCACAATCTACTTAACGATTTGTTTTAACTGACCCCCAACCGACCCACCAACATAGATGGCTAAAAGTGGTTAATAAGGTACACTCCACGGGAATTATATCACTCACATCTTAATCTGACACGCTGGAGTAACTACAATCCCCTCTTGGGCTCCCCTTCCATTAATAAAGATTTGTCATTTACGATGACATTTCAGCACTTTGTAATTGTAAATGCCACGCAGAGTTAGTTTGGTATAAGAAATATATAATATAAATAAAGTGTAACAAAGCGATATGCCTTTGGCCTATTCTGGAGTGGATGGCTACACCGTTTGATATTTAACACAAATCAGTGAAAGAACATGGGTCATGGGTCCGGCTCTGTAGTGTTTGATTATCTGGTAATAAAAACCGAAGAGTCCGAAGAGGATTATCAGTTGTATTACTAAAGTTAATGTACTGACTGACCACTGGAAACCCTTAACCCTTTGGCCGCCATGCTTGTCGTGCGCGGCGCGTCACGGGAACCTTGTCGGAATGTACGAAGGTAGATGTTGGGCTGTCACCGCGTGCGTCATTTGACGTGTTTGGCGATAAAAGGGACAGTTGTAGTAAGGGTCAAAATGTTCAGATGTGTCGAAGATGATAGATAATAATTGTTTGTTTTACGAATAAAAATATTTGTACATAATACACGACTTTTATTTTTATGTAACTTACAGATAGTTCTAGTAATACCGTCAAATGGCATAACTGAGGACAGGAGGGATAACGTTAGACAAAGGCAATATTGCTAATTTATTTGTACGTGGCTGTATACTTTTTACTATCTTTGAATCAGGATTTACCATTAGAGTCAACTTTTCAATTGTCTAGATTAGTTAATAGTAAAAAAAATGTGTGTATAAAAGTTACCCATCTGTCTCCGGTTACCACACTTGATGGTAACTAGATTAAGGTTATCTTTCCGACGGATCATAATCCAGTCAAAAAAAGCCAATATATCTTTTATTCAATTTTTTAAATCAAATATTAAGACTCACAATCGTAAACAGATAGTTAGGTTAGGTTAGACAGGCTATGTTGGCAACGATGCGGCGTTCAAACCGCATTTACTCACACTCCAACAGTGTTACCTCATGTGAGTCCGTTCATGCCTTCTTAAACCGCACGATTCCCTAAAGTCTTTATCACATATTGTACACACGTAAGGCCTTTCACCAGTATGGATTCGTAAATGATCCCTCAGGCTGCTCGATTGCCTGAACTCCTTATGGCAAATGTCGCACGAATATGGCTTCTCCCCTGTGTGAACTAGTTGATGCCTGTAATAACTGCTTGATCCCGTAAACTCTTTTTTACAGATTTCACATGAGTAGGGCTTTTCACCAGTATGTATTCGCTGATGCTTTTTAAAATCACTGGAATTAGTGAACTCTTTCTTACAAACTTCGCAGCAGTATAGTTTTTCTCCGGTGTGAATTCGTTCATGTCGCTTTAAAGTGTTCGGTCGTGTGAACTCCTTTTCGCATATTCCGCACACATAGGGTCTCTCACCCGTGTGTATACGTACATGTATTTGTAGATCTCCCTGTAGCACAAATTGCTTGCTGCAAAATCCACATGCGTATGGTTTTTCTTCCATGTGAACTCTTTTATGTTTATTTAACATACTCGATAACCGGAACTCTTTTCTACATATTTCGCACGAATACGGTTTTTCACCAGTGTGAATACGCTCGTGTTTCTTTAAACTGCTCGTTTCCGCGAATTCTTTGTTGCATATTTTACAGGAGTGTGGTTTATCACCCGAGTGTGTCCGCTCGTGTGTCTTTAAATTGCCCAATTGTGAGAACACTTTTTTACAGATCCTACACATGTAGGGTTTTTCCCCAGTGTGCGTTCGTTCGTGTGTCTTCAGGTCACGGGGCGTCATGAAGCGTTTGTCGCACATGTCGCAGGCGTAGGGTTTGTCACCGCTGTGTATTCTCATGTGAGCCTTGATGTTGTAGGATTGCTTGAACTCCTTGCCGCAGATCTCGCACGAGTTGGGCCCGCGGCTTACTTTGACGTGATTGGACGGTTGTGGCTGTCCAGATTCTGAAACAAAACACAGACGAAAGCGTCAGCTTCCAGGATAGCTTTAAAATGCCGTATACGAGTACTATAGCGGCAGTGGCCATATATATATAATAATTCAGCCTATATACGTCCCACTGCTGGGCACAGGCCTTCTCTCATGCGCGAGAGGGCTCGGGCTATAGTCCCCACGCTAGCCCAATGCGGATTGGGGACTTCACATACACCTTTGAATTTCTTCGCAGATGTATGCAGGTTTCCTCACGATGTTTTCCTTCACCGAAAAGCTAGTGGTAAATATCAAATGATATTTCGTACATAAGAGTATTTCGGCAGTGGCCATATACATGAAAAATTGGAAGCAATGAAATTTGAATAATTAGAAATTATAATACATTAAAATAAAAATCAGTTTATATATAAGTAATCCGCAAGGCAGGCTTCGTCAGGTGGCCAAAAATGCAACATGTTACGTCCCAAATATACCAATGATGATATCCGCATCAGGCTTCGTCAGAATTATAATTGTTTCTTATTTGTTTTACACTAAAATGAAATAGAGCAAATGCAACTCTGTTCCATTTTTTTTCATCCTAGCGTTACTCCCGGCTTATTGCCACGGCTTATGGGAGCCCCAAGGGAATCCCAAGAATTGACGTAGGTGACGAAAGCGACTGCCTTCTGACCTTCCAACTCAGAGGGGAACTAGGCCATATTGGAATCAGTCCGGTTTCCTCACGATGTATTCCTTCACCGAACAGCGGCTGGTAAATATCATGCCATATAGTAACATACGTTCCGACAAACTCATTGGTACGAGCCGGGGTTTGAATAGAACCCGCGACCTCCGTATTGAAAGTGGCACGCTAGGCTACCAATACTTTTAACTCTGTTCAATTCAATAATGGTTTTAATTTCATTGCAGGTACAGTCAAAAGATTTAATTTGTGAGCCATTTCGTACCTTGTCACAGTGACAAACAACATGAAACTCTCTAGAGACCTCATACTCACTGTGGCAAGGTACGAAATGGGTCACAAATGAAATCTTTTGACTGTACTATTAGGATGGGAGGACGCTAGAGGATAACAAACAGTTTTCACACATAAGAGCTCTTATATTTTCTAAGCGTTGTGCTATTGTGCGAGTATTAAAAAATAAGCTAAATTAATTCAAGAAGCTCAAATCGTAAAATTGAACTCATATCAACCGAGAGGCCGCTTTTTATTCCACACTAACTTCTGCCCGAGACTTCTTTTTTATACTACGTCGGTGGAAAACAAGCATACGGCCCGCCTGATGGTTAGCAGTCTCCGTAGCCTATGCATGCCTGCAACTCCAGAGGACGTCGCCTGAAAAAACTATTGTGTGCCCTTCATCAGCAACTATCTTTGTTAAAATTCGTCTAACTCGGTTCAGCTGTCTAAACGTAAAGAGGTAAGAGACAGACAGACACACAGAGTTACTTTAGCATTTATTTATAATATTTGTTAATATTTATTTATAATATTTTAGGGGGTAGGGTTTTAAGATTTTCAGAAATGAATAACGTTAACCGTCTAAATCGGTTTCTTTTCTCCCAATACACTCTAAAAATAAATGCAACTGTAACCCGTGCCGAATTTCATGTTATTCTCCCATACAATGTATGAAAATCACCCAAAACTTGTTTTCTCCTTTTTTAGGGTTCCGAACTCAAAGTGTCAAACGCGACCCTATTACTGAGACTCCGCTGTCCGTCCGTCCGTCTGTCACCAGGCTGTATCTCATGAACCGTGATAGTTAGCCATTTGAAATTTCTACAGATTATGTAAGAATGCCTATATAGATATTCAAGGTGCCTTTTTCTGATTTTTGCTCATATCTTTTATCATATCATATTATAATAACTTCAGACAAAAGTTTTGATATAAAATTTCCTACAAATTTGGTTATGTTTATTGTATAAATAATAATAATGGTATACATACTAATAAAATTTTATAGTTACCTTGCGGCGTTTGTTTCTTCTGCGCGGTCTCACTCTCGCACTCGCTTGCTGTCCCGCTCCCGCCCTCCCCGTCCCCCGCGGGCTCCAGCTTCACGCACTCCACTTCAACCTTGACTGGAACTGTAACAACACGCGAGTGCCACTACACCGAAGACCAAACCCCGTTAACATAGCAGGGGCAGGACTTTTTACAAGCTTTTATTTGACTTGCACCGTTAGTTTTACCAACATATAATAGTGTGGGTCAAATCTTTAAAGATAAATTTGACCCACTTCTCGATTTCCGATGTTGAAATTTTGGATACATACATATGTAAATCGAATAGCAATGCAATATTCTGATGACATGGAGCTGATCTGATTATGGAGACAGGGGGTAACCATGGAAACTATGATAAAACAACGCAAACTAATTGTGTTTGACGTTGTTAGAAGTATTAATTGCCCGTATTAGTAGGGTCTCTGCGTAGGGCGACTTCGAACGAGGAGGGCCGACCCCAGATAAAGGGACATGGCAAACAAGAAGAAGAAGAATAATGATTACTTACCGTATTCCTTAACCACCTCGTCATGTGGCTGCACTCCACCCTCAGTCTCGCTGAGTTCGCTGGTGCCATCTTCCCATACAGGCTCCTGCTTGACCTGCATTATCTCGCACTCTGATGGTGGAGCCGCTGCAACATCATCTGCAAGTTGTCATAATGTACATTTATAGTGATCAAGTGATCAATTTAAGTACCGAATACCACCTAACTATACTCCAATGCTACAACCAGGTCCAGATGTTCAATACGCAATTATTAATATGTAAATAAATAAATTTTAGAGGGAGGGAGGGGGTCAAGAATATGTGACATGTTGTGACAAGGGGGAGGGGGAGTCAGGATTTTATTTTTAAATTTTTATTCATTGTAAAGTTAAATAATGAGTTTTTGGAATGATATTCGTTTAGTTTTCTTTCCTAATCGGGTTAATATTTCTTTAATCAAAAATAATTTGAATTAATTCGAAAACTGTGACGTCACACCAGGGGGGGAGGGGTTTGCCAAATGTGACCAAGTGTGACAAGGAGGGAAAGGGGTCAAAAAACCAAAAAAATCGTGTGATGTAATTAATGGATGACCCCAAATGGAATTATCAGCTACAGACTCTAAAGTACAAGTTAGCATTGAATTTTCTATTGAGATAGGGCGATTTGGCTTAGTACGCCAGTATACTTTTCACAACTTTAAATGCACGGACACTGGCAGATTCGAACTTATTCCCATGTTCAGAAACATTGGGCTTGTTCTGTTTGCGGTTTCTTTATGGTTACAGTTGAGGAAAATAAATTATATGTCTAAAGTACCTGAATTTGAGTTGAGTGAAATGGATGCTCAAAAATTAATCATTTAAACAAGTTACTTTCGTTACAAAATTTTAGTTTTAATGAGAGATTTCGGCTTTTGGATCCTTCGATCCAACCTGCACCCATAGGGTAAAACGGGACCCTATTACTAGGACTCCGCTGTCTGTCCGTCTGTCCGTCTGTCTGTCACCAGGCTGTATCTCATGAACCGTGATAGTTAGACAGTTGAAATTTTCACAGATGATGTATTTCTGTTGCCACCATAACAAGAAATACTTAAAAAAAAAAAAAATATTTAAGGGTCCTCCCATACACCAAACGTAGTTTTTTTGCCGTTTTTATAGATACGAACGGAACCCTTCGTGCGCAAGTCTGACTCGCACTTGGCCAGTTGTTTTTTCTAAATTATGTCCCAATATGGGAATATGGGATTACTGCATTATAGATAGTGTCATTCACGAAGACACAAAGACATATTATAAAAGGCTTGATTTGACAAATCTGCGCGACAGTGGATGACACAAACTATATTTTTTATTTGGTTTACTAATAACTGTTGACACTAGCACAGAAAGAAAATAATACATACAAGCACTTTTACAATTACTTAAAGGTATACCCAGCATGCATTTCATACAAAGAAAAAACAAAAAAGATCCGACAAATAAAACTTAACAACTACAATGCAATGTTTTTTACTACACATGTTTCAATATACTAGTTGTATTGTATTGTGTACTAGTTGTGGATAGACAATTATGTACTAGTTTTTTTAATTTGCTTAGCGAATCAAAGTGTATATCCATATGAAACCTTCTGGCCTAGTGGGTAGCGACCCTGCCTATGAAGCCGATGGTCCCAGGTTCAAATCCTGGTAAGGGCATTTGGCATTTATTCGTGTGATGAGCATGGATATTTGTTCCTGAGTCATGGGTGTTTTCTATGTATTTAAGGATTTATATATTATCAATATTATATATATTGTTGTCTAAGTACCCTCAACACAAGCTTTATTGAGCTTACTGTGGGACTTAGTCAATCCTATAATATTTATTTAATTATTTATGATCACTGCATGCATTTAGAATCTTAACCGCGGTATGGGTGAGTTGCTGCCAAGAACAGTTTGTCTAAGAGGGGGACATAGAGGAGTAATGGGTTTTTCGGGGAGTTCGAGATGGAGCACGGAAAGACAGAAGCATTTAAATATTACTTTTTATGATTTATGTGATCATACCTGCTCAAATCAAAAAGCATTTTCAAATTACTATCAGTTTACTCGTAATAGTCCTAATTCTGTTTATTAGTTGCAAAAATGTAATAAATGGGTATAATGACATTGTAATGCAACTCACCATGTTGGGCTGGAAGCTTTGCGTGTCCCGAGGAGCCCTCGGGCTCCGCCGGAACCTCCCACGGGGGCTCCTCCTTCACCCATACCATCTCCATCCCGAAGATCAGATTATCACAATACTATTATTGTGAAGATAGTCACGGATATGATACAATACAAGCGTGAAATATACGGGTCCACATTAGCGAACTAACGGCAAACTGAATAAAAGCAGAATAATAAAAACTAAAACATAACATTACGGACTCAGGGACTTTCAGTTCAACTATTGATTGACAGATGAAAGTGACGTTTTCAGTGTGACCGGCTTTGAATATAAGTAGTCATCTATTTTCTTTCTTATCTGTGACATCTCCACTCATCTGGGGGCCTACCGCAAACATCGGAGTACGCAAATTGTGGGCATCTTTTTCTTTTACTCCTATTAAGGCGTAATTAGATTGACAGAGAAAGATGCTCGATTTTGCCACTTCGGTTTTTGCGGTATTATATATGAGATTATGGAGTGTGGAATTAAGTTTAATTTATCTCCACCTTCCGTATATGAAATTATAGAGCTGAGCATGATTTGAGAGTGACACTGACAGTGACAGTGACAATCCGAAGCGCTGTTTATGGACTAAGGGTTCTGTAAAATTTTATTTTCATTTACTTATACATAAATGTTAAATGAAATAAACAATTTCTTGAGTTTTAAACATTGACATAGATACAATACTATTTATTTAGTTGACTTACGATAACTTTAGTCAATAATAATAAATTAATAAAAGTAAAAGGTGGCGGAATGTCGCTGGAGCATCGGATCAAGGAGGAGCCTGATCTTGGGGCCGATGAGGGTAAGTGGTCGACAGTCAGAGCGTTTTCACATTACGGGTGGAGGATACATGAGATACATCCTTAATCCTACGGTGAGATCCTAGATCCTCCGGGATTAACTGTGATTGAAAATAATTAATTATTTATTATTATGTTAATAAGGATGAATTTGATAACCCAATGTTTGGCTGTTCGACGTGGGAATGCCACTGGTGGTTTCTTTTTTTTATATTATTATTGTACTCACTTTTTGTTCATTAGTTTTGACGATGCATGTTGCAGATGACTTATGTGTATATAGACAATCTGTTTTGACGAAACCTGACGTGGATGAGCTTTCTGTAATGTGACAAAGCCTGCCCTGTGGATCAGATGGAATAAAATTTTTTGGTTGATAAATAAAATAGGTACCCTTCTTAATATTCTAAACATTTAAGAATACAATTTTATTCTAGAAAGTTTCTAGACTAGTATATTTTATGCTTACAATTTTGGTGTTTGACAATCGTTTTGTGGAAAAGAGACAGACAAGAAAAATGGAGCAAAATCGTAAAGAAAGAGGTTGCACATGGAGCCAGAGGAGACCTCGAACAAGATGGGAGGATGAACTCAAACTCACAGCGGGCCCGAACTGGGGAAGAGTGGCCCACGACAGATCCCAATGGAAAGAGCTGGAGGAGGCCTTTGCCAAGCGGCACACTGAGTTAAGAGACATACTCTAACTCAAAATAAAAGGCCTTAATAGATAATAGATAGATAATATTACATTTGACATATCTATAATAATTCAATGTTCTTTAAGAACAATAATAACTGCATCAACAAATTGCTCTGATATTTAGATTAAGATGATATTTGTAAAACTTGACAAATTAAATGTGCTTGTTGCTAGGCCTATTTGAATAAAGAATATATCGACTTTGACATCCACAATGTCTGGCTGCAGGGTGTACTGGTGCCAATTGATATTGGATGTCGGATCGCCCCATGAGGAAGACAGCTGTTGGAGAGTGCCCTGTGGCATGAATTCCGCCTTTTCTGGTTAATGGTTTGCTTTTTCTATGAAGATATTAAAATAAATTTGCGTGCAGTTAGATATAAAACCATGAAAATCTCTTCACAAAGAGATACGGCTACCCTTTGTGGACAGTGTGCCTTATTTACTTAATATATCTTTGGAATGTGCCACAAGATCTTACAGAAAAATATTACTAACCATAAAGATGTGCAAACTGTACAGGGGCCCATTTCTCTAACCATTTTAGGCAAATATTATTAGTGTGTTGTCATGGAAACCCATACGATTTGACAGTTTGTGACCTAACAATATTAGTCTTATACCATTCTAGAAATAAGCCCCATCAGGTTAAGTAATATTTGTACTTCATTTAGGAATACACACTTTACTGTTTCATGATTTTAAGGTTCCTGTACAGACTGTTTTCCAAATCTACTACTACAAAAAAGGAGTGTACAGGTTTTAAAAGGGTCAGCAACGCGCATGTAACACCTCTGGAGTTGCAGGCGTCCATAGGCTGCGGTAACTGCTTACCATCAGGCGGGCCGTATTCTTGTTTAACACCGAAGTAGTGTAAAAAAAGGGGAAAGGGATATCAGAAAATGAGATGGGAGGATGAGTTCCCACCAAAATGGATGAGGACCGCTCAAAATAGAGATGGTTGGAAAACTTTAGGAGGCCTCGTCGGAAACCCCGACAGGGGCGACTATAGCTGACGCGTCGAATCTCTATGACAGTTCCTTCAAGTCGCTTTTATTTAGGCTTAATTTAAATAATTGTAAAAATAAGTTTAATCATATTAAAAAAAAAAAATAAATTATTACATAAATCTAACATTTTTGAAAAAAAATGTGCCATGCTTTCAAAAAATGTCTTCAAACATGTTACGTGACAGCTGTTCAATATAAGAATGAACTGTCATAGGGATCGTCATTGGACGCGCGAGGTATAGTAAGGACAAACAAAATAAATAAATTAAATGAATGTAATATTATATTACTAAAACTATTTACTAAGTCAGTGAATAAAGGCTATTATATTAGTGTTGTTGTTACTGTATTTTGTATTGTGTTGCCAATAAATAAAGGCACCTCTTTGTCACAGCTGATGGCAATGGCCGAGAGCTCTTTGAGCACGAAGTAATGGTGCATATAAAAGAGGAGCCGCCACGCTCGGACAGCGAGGGCTCCGAGGGCACGCCGACCACCCCGCAGGAGCATGCCGTCGAGGAGCGCGTGGTGGGAACAGGAACCCTCCAGCAGCCTGGCACAGGTAATGATCTCTGTGGTAAGTCATTTTTCTGCCCTCCGGGCGGAAAGCGTCAACTTTGCTCCCGCTGCGCTAAACGAAGTTGTCGCTTTCCGCTTCCGTCGAGCAGAAAAATAGTATGCGCACCACGGGAAACGTAGAACATTCCATCCCGCGTGTTTGCCACAATAACATATAACGAATATTTGTTCCTGAGTTATAAATGTTTTAAGTGGCTGATAGACGGGCGAGTAAGTTCGCGAACTTATGGCTCGACGACTTTTTTCGCTTGTAAAGTACGCGTACTTAGGCTCACACACGAGCGAAAAAGGTCGTCGAGCTGTAAGTTCGCGAACTTACTCGCACGTCTATCCGGTACTTTATGTATATATCAGTATTTATTATATATACTTATATATCATACACGGTGCTGACGAGTAACCCGAAAGATTTTAACTAGAGATGCCCCGAATAGTGGTTTTGCTGAATACCGAATATTCGGCCTCTCTCCTCTTCGACGACATGTCTGGCCTAGTGGGTAGTGACCCTGCCTATGAAGAAAATGGTTCCGGGTTCCTGGTAAGGGCATTTGTTTGTGTGATGAGCATATTATATTTACCGTTTTTGAAGTACGCACAACACAAGCCTTATTGAGCTTACTGTAATGTCCTATAATATTTATTTATTTATAATAATTCAGCCTATATATGTCCCACTACTGGGCACAGGCCTTCTTTCATGTCCGAGAGGGCTGGGGCTATTGTCCTCACGCTGGCCCAATGCGAGTTGGAGACTTCACATACATCTCTGAATTTCGTCACGATGTTTTCCTTCATCGTATGAGTGGTGAATATCAAATGATATTCCGTACATAAGTTCCGAAAAACTTATTGATATATATACGAACCAGAATTAGAACCCGCGACCTCCGGATCCTATAATAATATAATATAAAATTCCAGCGGGCGCCACACAAGCCGAACCGAATGTCGCCAAAGTTCGCGTGAAGCGAGAGCTGATCGACCAGGAACGCTTAACGCAGGAGATATCGCCCTGCGTTTGTCAGATCAAAGTTGAGCGGATAGACACGGTGGGAGAGGGATGCAACGATCTGGAGAGATCTGTTGTGGAGCAAGTTAAACAGGACACAAGCCCTCGTGTGGAGCAGGTCGTTACGAATACAAGCCCTGGTGTGAAGCCGCTCGTGGACCCCACAGAGGGGAGCAGGCGGAGAAAGCTGGCTCGCACTCAATCTGAAGGTAACTTATCTCTTTTACAATTGTTCATATCATAGGGTTAACTGACGATTATTACCCTTGTTCATGAAACTTAGCAACATGTTATAACCTCTTATGGCCCAAGGTCCTACTTATAGGACTTATTAAGTTCGATGAAATTTAAATCATATTCAATTGGAACAGTATTGCATTTGTTTTGTTACATTCCGTTTTCCCGTATTCCCTGTCCCATAGGCTCAAATTTCAGTGGCAAATTTTGGTTTTTCATTTGTTTGGCTAGGTTTTAGGAGGATAAACTTGTGTTAAATTTTGTCCCTTACAAACAGAATTGCCTAAATGACGATTATTAACTGTTAGAGTTGACAGACGTTTATGTATAATGCCATTAACACTGACATAAGGTTAGTTAAGGCTCTGTTTCCACCAGAGATGTGTAAGGATGCGTAGCGAAGGATGTTTATCATGAACCAATAGTAACTTAATTTACCTATCCTCTCTCAGCGCAGCTCTAGTGGACACAGCTCAGCGGAGCGAGGTCTTTGGACGGTCGAGGAAATCGCGATTCTTTAGCAGTTTACGGTTCACTTTACATTGGACAGCTCTTAGCATAAGTATGCACAACCAAATTTACTTGAACTGCAAATTGCTAAAGAATAAATTGACATGAATGTGATTTGTATTGCAATCGCATGTTGTGTAATAAATTTATTCAGGGACCGTAATTTTATATCCGCAACGCAGGCTTCGTAAGGTGAACGTAAACTCATAATCAATGCAGGTACAATGTAATAAATAAATCTGAATCAATTTCCTCGACACATACAAAATAAGTGAAAGATGTATGCGAGGAATGTGTTGCGAGGAATGTGTGCGAGGGATGTGTTGCGAGACATAAGCAGCGACAAGTGGCGCGCGCTCTCCGCTCCCGCCTCACCGCACCACGCTCGTTTGTTCGAAAAGAGCCCGCTACACACCCTCCTTACGCAACCTCGCACATCTGTGGTGGAAACGCAGCCTAAGAGTGTTAATGTTAAAATTCCAGCAATAGGCTAAGCTGTAATAATTATTGTTTTACAAGGGGGCAAAGTTGTTGCTTAACCACTAGTGCTAATATTGATACCCGAGCAAGCGAAAGTTTTCAAATGGTAGAAGAGCCGACGGCAAACTTTCGTACCGACTTGATACCGCGATGAAGTGCACAATGGTTTCGCATGAAAGTGATGCTAAGTCCGAATTGTATAGTCTGCCACGGCCAAAGAGAATTATGAAGACCAAGAGTGCTCGCTCCATACAACGGTTTTGTTACCAAAAATACTATTATTTTCGTAGGCTTCATCTAGCGTCAAGTAGCGGAACTCTCAGTACTGCTACTCGACAATAGATATCGCGGCAAACAAAAAGTCTAATGCACAACGATTTTCAGCTAACCAGAGTAAGCGTAGGAGTTGAAAATAGAGTTCCGGTTACTCTGTTTATAATATTAGCGGTAAATCGTATCGCAGTACTGAGACTTCCGCTACTCGATGCTAGATGTCGACTACGAAAATAATAAGCGTTTTGGTACCAAAACTGATGTATGGAGTGAGCACTCTATTACTTCTTATTTCTCTATGGCCACGGCGGAACTTGCCGAAAGTACAAAAAAGAAAGCCTTCCCTGCACGAGAGTCGGCTCCAACCAAAAGTAGCGATTAGTGGTTCGAAAAGTGTACAGAAGGTTCCAAGGCATGAGAGTTAAACAAACTTTGCTAGAGTGAAACACAATTTTTTCTCCATAAAACATTACAAATCAAATCCAATAGAACGTTATTAAAAATATATCATTCAAATTCGTAATTTAAAAGTCAATTCTACCAGCCAACTTGAGGAAACAACTCAAATTTGCCTCAACTTTGCCTGTGGATAAAATGCAACTTTCTCATTACTATTTATTATGTTTGTGTAACTCGGCTTATTTTTTGTCTAGTGCGTGATGATTCCGCTGCGAAGTCGTCTACCGGGCGACAGAAGAAACCAAAAGAAAACGGCGAAACTTTGATAAGGAGTCTAAAAAAAAGGCAACCAGGGCCTCACCTGTGTGATGTGTGTAACAAGGAGTTCAAGAAAGCGAACAAGTTACTGATACATAAGCGAACACACACCGGGGAGAGGCCGTACACCTGCAACATATGCCAAAAACAGTTCTCGTATTCCAATGGTTTGAAGGTACACCTAAGAACCCACACTGGGGAAAAACCACACGTGTGCCAAACGTGTAATAAAAATTTTGGACAGTGGAGCTCTTTGAAAGCCCACGAAAGAATCCACACAGGCGAGAAACCATATTCATGCGATATATGTAAAAAAGAATTTGCACAACTAAATAACCTGAACAAACATCAGCTCGTTCACACTGAAATAAAGCAATACTCCTGCGAAATATGTAAAAAAGAGTTCAAAGACAATAATAGTTTAAAAAGACATGAACCGATTCACATAGATGAAAAACATTTTCCATGTGGGAAATGTAAAAAACACTTTGCAACAGCGCGCCATTTACGGGACCACGAGAGAGCGCACACAAGGAAAAGAAAACGTCATTCCTCTGGGACTAGTTAATATAAGTTTTTACTGTCGATAATTTATAGGAATATGAGAGAGAAACCCTTTTCTTGCAAAATATGTAATTCACTAACTCAATAATTAATACCAAAGAAACATTCGGAATTGAACCTAAACTCTGAGATGGCTCATTCCCAAAGTTGGAGGACATCTAAGAGTCAAGCGTACAGGAAACACTCAGCCGACCGCCCTGAATAACCATCACGCGGCGTTCCGGCCAGATCCCTCCCCTGCGGTACACACTACACTTTTTAACAGTTTTCAATAAAAAAACATCATTATAAAAAACATGGTTTTATTTTATGTGACCCTGCTCTCAAATTCAAATAATAAATTAATATTATAGGACATTATTACAGAAATTGACTAAGTCCCACAGTAAGCTCAATAAGGTTTGTGTTGAGGGTACTTAGACAACGATATATATAATATATAAATATTTATAAATACTTAAATACATAGGAAACACCCATGACTCAGGAACAAATATCCATGCTCATCACACCATGCCCTTACCAAGATTTGAACCCGGGACCATCAGCTTCGTAGGCAGGGTCACTACCCACGAGGCCAAACCGGTCGTCAAAATATGTCAAAGTATTATAAAAGAGTTTTTGATTGTATTGTGGTGAAGGTGCTCGACGATGTGAACGATTGCTTTCGGTAGTTTATTCTGCCACGGTACGGTAGAAGGTCACAACCACAATGACGTATAAATTAAAATATTGTTTGATTTAAAGGAATAATGGAAATAATTACCGTTAAGGGCAAGACTCAAACTGTGACCTTTCGGAAAACCGGGCTAGGCGCATTGTTAAAAAAAAAGTAGTATCGTTAACTTGATGATAAAATATTTTCATTGTAGCCATTAGTTTAATTACCTTAAATTAGTTTTGCCGACCATAGTTTTTTTTTTTTTTTTAAATCTACGTCGGTGGCAAACAAGCATACGGCCTGCCTGATGGTAAGCAGTCTCCGTAGCCTATGTACACCTGCAACTCCAGAGGAGTTACATGCGCGTTGCCGACCCTAACCCCACCCCCCTCGTTGAGTTTTTCGAGAGCGAGATTCTACATAGTGTCGGAAATGCCGTAACCCAACTTATTCATCGTAGCAATTTAAGAAAAAGGTTTGTTTGGATGCGTGATAATTCGCCACAATTTTAAATTGATTATAAATCGTAAGAAAAAGATAATTAATTATCAAACAATGTTTTTTTTTTGTTTCCGTAATCGGTTTTGGTAGTTAACTACGAAACAAGATTATTTCCGTATTAATTGTGAATTGGGTACAAAACATGAATTATTTTCCTCTGTTTCATAATTAATTATCCAACAAAATCTTGTTTTTCTGTTTCCGTAATCGAGTTTCGTAGTAGTTCTACGTAATAAGACTTTTTTCCGTATTTATAGTGACCTGGCTACGAAACATGAATTATTTAACAAGGGAACAAAGTTGTTGTTTAACCGCTCGTGCTAATATTGATACCCGAGCAAGCGAAAGGTTCCGAAATAGAAGTGGAATCTTGAGCGTTGCGAGGGTTTCAAGGCGAGAGTTAAACAAACTTTGCTTCCGAGTGAAACACATATTTCACCACACCAACGCGAGGAAAGTACTAACTATGAAATACCAAAAAAAAAACAAATCAAATCCAAATGAACGTAATAAAAATGTATCATTCAAATCATCATTTTAATTTGCATCTGAGTACAGTGATTACTTTACCCCACATGTGGATAAAATGCAACTTTTTCATTATTTTTTTGAAGAATCATGAGGGTCTTTACCAGTTCGTGTGGTGAAAAACATATTTTACCAATAAACAAATTAAACTATTTAGCCAAGGTTGCAGGTAACGCATTATTGTGTTTACCCAGCTGCTGGCCAGCAAACTATATAAATGTGTAAATGCGTCTTACGGTACGAATTGGTTTAGCCAATGGAGCAGATGTGAATTATATTATTACTTGCTCTTAAGTGCTGTAGTAGGTAAGTACCCAATTTTTTACTTTTGGGTCCTCTTTTAACTCTACACTAAAATATCATTAACATTTGTATAAGTATATAGCACTGGTCTTTTGGCTATTTTTGTCTGTGATTAAATAATTTATTAAAATTTTTGATTTAAATTAATTATTTGGTTTACCCCTAAACTAAAACTTGCCGGCCCCGGGGGATATCCCTGCTGGCAACCGACTTCGGACGATAATTCCTTCGAATAATACATCAGCTTCTATAGATACTCATAACACAAAGCAAAGTATCCCTGTTTAAGGAATTGAACGCATTATTGAATTTATTGTAAATGTTTTAGCTGGTTTCTTTCAAGCCAGAGACTGAAGTGCCACGCTACAGACTTTAACATTATTTTAAGTACTATTGAACCATATGACCCAAATCAACGATAATACGTAATGAACCTGAGACAGCCTGTCTGCATCAGTTAGTAATATAACCGCATGTTGGCAATATCTCGTCTCGCGTGACTTGAGAGAATATATATTAATATATACCTTTACAGTACATATGGGGCTACTTTATAGCACTAGTGCGAGAAGTAGCATATTACGTTACTGTGTCGAACATTTAAAGGGCCATATGTACTGTAAAACGTTGTACGATACATGTGCGAATAGGTAATTCGCAACTCGTGTCGATTTAAAACACTCCCTTCGGTCGTGTTTTAATTTATCGCCACTCGTTTCGAATTTCCTATTTTTCGCACTTGTATCGTAATGTACTATTTAAGTACTATTGAACCATATGACCCAAATCAACGATAATACGTAATGAACCTAAGACAGCCTGTCTGCATCAGTTAGTAATATAACCGCATGTTGGCAATATCTCGTCTCGCGTGACTTGAGAGAATATATATTAATATATACCTTAACATACCGTCACATATAGTAGAGGTATAGCTAAGCACCACACACGCCAACGACGATACCAAAATATATATATCGCTGTCTGTCTAGCACCTACATTGTGAGGGAGACTAAATATACCAATTTTTTTGACGTGACAACGTCTTATAAATCTTATAATTCGATGGAGCCGGCTGACGCACGAAAAAACATGACTCATGCGGCGTTACCTCGCTCTGAGGCGTTCCATTTAAGGCTTGAAGTGCAAGCGAGAGCGCGCAACGAGCGACAAAGAGGCACAATCGGCCTCCGCGTTCGGCAGCAATTGTATTTATGCGTACAAATAAATGTAACTTGATCAATTCAATTGTGATTTCCATTTACCTCCTTCTCTATATCCATACAAAATATCTATCAAACAAATAAAATTAAAATTTTCTTTTGAAAAATGAAACCATTCCATCAGTATTTTCTTATGACGTTGTCACGTTCAACTATCTTCCGACTTTACAGACAACTGTTTTTTTATGATAGAGGAGGCAAACGAGCAGACGGATCACCTGATGGTAAGCGATTACCGCCGCCCATGGATACCTGCAACACTAGAGGGGTTGTAAGCGCATTGCCGGCCTTTAAGATGGGAGTACGCTCTTTATAAATATATCGTAATATACCGAACTATATATCGCAAGGTATCTCAAGATGCCTTGCTATAAGATATATTTTAGTATATTATCGCTCCGTCTGTGACGCGCTTTACTGTTAGCGTATAATTATATAGGTAAGTTATTCATTATGAAATAAATAATAATCATATTCAATTTCCAGACACAATGTGCGATAAAGTTAAAGTTCAAGAGTTGGATTCTGTTACTCAGGAGCTGATGAAGAGTATGTACGAAGGTACGTACGCTATTTAACAATGTAACAATTAATATTAATTGTAGGTTAAGAGCAGGCAGTCACGGTATTTTGTAATTATTATTTTTTGTTTGAAATTTCACAAAAAATACGTGATACCCGTGGCCCGGGCAAAATGCGTAAGAGTAGTGAAGGTATGTATTTTCTGGCTCAGTTTAGGTATTTATCTCACGCGTCAGCCCGCCGCATTCCTGAGACAAGGTAGAGGTCGAGGTCGATGGCCTAGTTTTAAATATCTGGGAGACCGAGCTTTGCTCGGAAAACATATAAAACTAAAAATGTGTGTTTTCCCAGAGATACGGCCTAGCTAAATCGATTTTCCGCCCCCCGAAAACATCCTATAGCAAATTTCATCGAAATCGATAGAGCCGATCCGTGATCTCCGAAGTATATAAATATATACAAGAATTGCTCCTTTAAAGGTATAAGATTTTATGGTCATTTGTGTTAGTGAAAATAAGTATATAATTAAATGTATCAAAACCATGTTTATTAGACTCAAACTAAAAGTTGTTGTGTAGGTTAGTAATGTCCTAGTCTAGCCATAAATAAGAGGGAAGTTTTGCTAATCAATATTAATGCCGAATGATAATTCGACCTATTGTGTTTCGACCAATGGTTTCTTGGGTAATTATGAGAGTTACTAAATGATTATGCGACGAGAAGTAAATATGCGTATCAATGTTAACACTGTGTAAGAATAATAGACCGCGGGCCAGTAGCATATTTCGTCAGTCATCGCCTCCCGGCAAATCATCTGACAAAGTATCAACTTTGTCAGATGATAGTTTAGATGCTGTTTTAAATAAAATAACCGGCCAAGAGCATGTCGGGCCACGCTCAGTGTAGGGTTCCGTAGTTACTCTTCCGTCACAATAAGCTAAACTGGAGCTTAAAGTATAGTAAATTGTTAACCAAGGGATGAAACGGTACCTTTCACCCGAGTTAAACAAATAGGCAAATTTGCATAATCAGTACCTAATTAAAGTAAGTCTTTTTACTATGAAGGGAAATCTTTTAGCGATAACTCAAAAACAGCTAAACTGATCATGTCCGCTATAGTTTTCATTTAATGTCTTTCTTAAGCTCTACTTCCACGATTTTTTTCATATTTTTTGGACGACTTTGTCGGCTTTATTGATTTATATATCCATGCCAAAGTTCAGCTTTCTAGCACTAACAACCACGGAGCAAAGCCTCGGACAGACAGACAGACAGACGGACATGGCGAAACTATAAGGGTTCCTAGTTGACTACGGAACCCTAAAAACTGCCAGCCGGTTGTATCGCGGTGGAAAGACCGTCAGCTGTAAAATTATCATTAAAAATACGCGCCAATTTATGTCCGTAAAGTGTGCGTAATCCGTTTATGGCGTTTCAGGCGTTTCACCTGATGAAATGCAAAGTTTCATGATTTGTTATTGCTATCATAAAAATGTAAAGCGCTTATTTTTTACATGTTCATGCGATCAGCTGACGTTCTTACCACCGCGATAGAACCAGCTGGCGATTTTTTTTATTAACAATAACATCTGAACTATCATCTGCCAAAATATCAAACGGGAGGCGATGACTTTTTTTTTACGTGTTTCGGTGGTGACGAGGGTTCATCATACATAGCCGTTAACCACTATACGAGTTTTCGCCTGGGAGGCTGTCTATAGAGGCGGTCTGTAACGAACGGTTGAAGCTACAACAAAACTAAGAAAGAACAATATAGTCTTCAGGCTGTGGCGAGCCTTGAAGCACGCCCTTGTAACGCAGAGCCGCTCTCCTCGGCTCAATGTACCAGCTGGTTGTAAAAAACGACTTTCGGTAATCTTCCGACATAGTTAGTGCTAATTTTTTTTTAAATAAAATACTCATTATTCCTTTTTCCCCACACCAACTGGTAAAGGCCCTCTTCATTGTTCGAAAACGAATGAGAAAGTTGCATTTTATCCACATGTGGGGTAAAGTAATCAGATGCAAATTTTGAGTTGTTTCCTTATGTTAGCTCGTAATTTTGTGCTTCACTCGGAGGCAAAGTTTGTTTAACCGTCGTGCCTTGAAACCCTCGCAACGCTCAAGATTCTACTTCTCGAACCTATTTCGGAACCTTTCGCTTGCTCGGGTATCAATATTAGCACGAGCGATTAAACAACAACTTTGCCCCCTTGTAAAACAAATAACTATTGTTTGTGACTTTGCAGACCAAACGTATGCTCGTTTCGGCGATACCGGTTATCTGTTGCCTGCGAGCTACAAAGATGATGCCGACCAGACCAGACACATGATAGTTCGGCCTGATGACGTATGGCTGACCTCATATCCTCGATCAGGTAATGCAAAAGTATTGTGACTATAAGTACAAACTAGTATGTTGCTTTGTGCGCGGGGCCCGAGGGCCCCGCGGTAGTCGTGTAGTTTGTTGTTTTGTTGTTTGTCATGTTGTTTATGTTGTTGTTAATGAGTTGTTGTAGTTGGTGCTGTTGTTTAGGTGTAAAAGTTTGTTTTCCAAAGGGAAAAGGTAAAGCAGTTCGAGTTTTGCTTGGTACTGGTGTGCGTGGTACTGTTGTTTTGTAGTTGGTACTGTTGTTTATGTTGTTGTTGTAGTGTTTGTTGTTGTTGCTGTTGTTCAGGTGTAAAATTTTGTGTTTTCCAAAGGGAAAAGGTAAAGCAGTTGTACTTTTGCTTGCAAGGAATGGTCCGCGTGCGAGCACGCACTCCCGCAGCTCGGCCTTCGGCCTCGCGTGCCTGGGCGATCCAATGGGACGCTCCGGGCCTTCGGCCCTACGCGGAGCTCGGCCTTCGGCCTTCGCAATATAGTTACTTTGGGGGTTGAAGGGAAGTTGGAGCTTAAACACGACCCAATAGTAAAAGTGTCTTGACAAGCTCACGTCGGGCCTACGGCCTTCGGCCTCCGGCCCGCCGTTTCGCTTGTCTAAGACACTTTTACTATTGGGTCGTGTTTAAGCTCCAACTTCCCCGCTGGCGAGCCTCGAAGGGGACGCTTCGGGCCTTCGGCCCTACGCGGAGCTCGGCCTTCGGCCTTCGCTAGCCTCGACGCTTCGCCGTCGGGCCTTCGGCCCGCCGGCTCCGCTTATTAAGACAGTTGACTTGTTGCCGGTTCGCTTTATAACTTTTCCCGTTATTTTTGTTGTTATTAATATAAAGAAGATTTCTTTTCCAAAGGGGAAAGTTAATGCGGTTGTACTTCCGCTTTGGGCCGCACTCTCGCAGCTCGGCCTTCGGCCTCGCGTGCTTGGGCGTTCCAATGGGACGCTCCGTGCCTTCGGCCCTACGCGGAGCTCGGCCTTCGGCCTTCGCTGGGTTTCGAAGCTCAGCGTCGGGCCTTCGGCCCGCCGCTTCGCTTATTAAGACAGTTAACTTGTTGTCGGTTCGCTTTATCACTTTTCCCGTTATTTTTGTTGTTATTAATATAAAGATTATTTGTTTTCCAAAGGGGAAAAGTAATGCGGTTGTACTTCCGCTTTGGGCCGCACTCTCGCAGCTCGGCCTTCGGCCTCGCGTGCTTGGGCAATCTAATGGGACGCTCCGGGCCTTCGGCCCTACGCGGAGCTCGGCCTTCGGCCTTCGCTGGGTTTCGAAGCTCAGCGTCGGGCCTTCGGCCCGCCGCTTCGCTTATTAAGACAGTTAACTTGTTGTCGGTTCGCTTTATCACTTTTCCCGTTATTTTTGTTGTTATTAATATAAAGATTATTTGTTTTCCAAAGGGGAAAAGTAATGCGGTTGTACTTCCGCTTTGGGGTTCACTCTCGCAGCTGGGCCTTCGGCCTCGCGTGCTTGGGCAATCCAATGGGACGCTCCGTGCCTTCGGCCCTACGCGGAGCTCGGCCTTCGGCCTTCGCTGGGTTTCGAAGCTCAGCGTCGGGCCTTCGGCCCGCCGCTTCGCTTATTAAGACAGTTAACTTGTAATTGGTTCGCTCTATAAATGCACTTTTCCCGTTATTTTTAGTATAAAGAATATTTGTTTTCCAAAGGGGAAAAGTAATGCGGTTGTACTTCCGCTTTGGGCCGCACTCTCGCAGCTCGGCCTTCGGCCTCGCGTGCTTGGGCAATCCAATAGGACGCTCCGGGCCTTCGGCCCTACGCGGAGCTCGGCCTTCGGCCTTCGCTGGGTTTCGAAGCTCAGCGTCGGGCCTTCGGCCCGCCGCTTCGCTTATTAAGACAGTTAACTTGTTGTCGGTTCGCTTTATCACTTTTCCCGTTATTTTTGTTGTTATTAATATAAAGAAGATTTCTTTTCCAAAGGGGAAAGTTAATGCGGTTGTACTTCCGCTTTGGGCCGCACTCTCGCAGCTCGGCCTTCGGCCTCGCGTGCTTGGGCAATCCAATGGGACGCTCCGGGCCTTCGGCCCTACGCGGAGCTCGGCCTTCGGCCTTCGCTGGATTTCGAAGCTCAGCGTCGGGCCTTCGGCCCGCCGCTTCGCTTATTAAGACAGTTAACTTGTTGTCGGTTCGCTTTATCACTTTTCCCGTTATTTTTGTTGTTATTAATATAAAAATTATTTGTTTTCCAAAGGGGAAAAGTGATGCGATTGTACTTCCACTTTGGGCCGCACTCTCGCAGCTCGGCCTTCGGCCTCGCGTGCTTGGGCGATCCAATGGGACGCTCCGGGCCTTCGGCCCTACGCGGAGCTCGGCCTGCGGCCTTCGCTGGGTTTCGAAGCTCAGCGTCGGGCCTTCGGCCCGCCGCTTCGCTTATTAAGACAGTTAACTTGTAATTGGTTCGCTCTATAAATGCACTTTTCCCGTTATTTTTAGTATAAAGTATATTTGTTTTCCAAAGGGGAAAAGTAATGCGGTTGTACTTCCGCTTTGGGCCGCACTCTCGCAGCTCGGCCTTCGGCCTCGCGTGCTTGGGCAATCCAATGGGACGCTCCGGGCCTTCGGCCCTACGCGGAGCTCGGCCTTCGGCCTTCGCTGGATTTCGAAGCTCAGCGTCGGGCCTTCGGCCCGCCGCTTCGCTTATTAAGACAGTTAACTTGTTGTCGGTTCGCTTTATCACTTTTCCCGTTATTTTTGTTGTTATTAATATAAAAATTATTTGTTTTCCAAAGGGGAAAAGTGATGCGATTGTACTTCCACTTTGGGCCGCACTCTCGCAGCTCGGCCTTCGGCCTCGCGTGCTTGGGCGATCCAATGGGACGCTCCGGGCCTTCGGCCCTGCGCGGAGCTCGGCCTGCGGCCTTCGCTGGGTTTCGAAGCTCAGCGTCGGGCCTTCGGCCCGCCGCTTCGCTTATTAAGACACTCGGGGAGGGTTGGTTTCGCTTCGGGAGTAGTGCGGGAAGTTGGAGCTTAAACACGACCCAATAGTAAAAGTGTCTTGACAAGCTCACGTCGGGCCTACGGCCTTCGGCCTTCGGCCCGCCGTTTCGCTTGTCTAAGACACTTTTCCTATTGGGTCGTGTTTAAGCTCCAACTTCCCCCTCTCAGGTGACGCTTCGGGCCTTCGGCCCTACGCGGAGCTCGGCCTTCGGCCTTCGCTAGCCTCGACGCGTCGCCGTCGGGCCTTCGGCCCGCCGGCTCCGCTTATCAAGACAGTTGACTTGGTAGAACGCTTGGGAGCACCTTGTGCACGCAGCTCGGCCTTCGGCCTCGCTTTAAATTACTTGGGGTTGCACGCTTGGGGGTCGGGGTGAAGTCTCCGGGCCTTCGGCCCTCCGCCGGGGTCGGCCTTCGGCCTCCCGGCCTGAAGCTCGCCCTTCGGGCTCGCTTAAGACAGTTTTTATATAGGTTTTCGCTTTGTTCCTCACTCCCGCAGCTCGGCCTTCGGCCTCGCTCAAAATTACTGGGGGTAGGGCGCGCCCGGCCACTCGGGGTGAAGCTCCGGGCCTGACGGCCCGTCGCGGGGTCGGCCTTCGGCCTCCCAGCCTGAAGCTCGCCCTTCGGGCTCGCTTAACCTACTCGAAAATTTGATTTGCCCCTGTCCGCCGCCATTTTGGATTTTTCCAAAAATTTTTTTTTACATGGTAATCTTGGGCCCCCACGCTCGCCGCATGCCAAATCTCAGCGCGCTCGGACCATCTTGAAAAAAAAAAAAAAAAAAAGTCGGCCATTTTGAAAATTTTTAGATGCAGTTTTTTTTCTCTCGGGGCCCTCTATGACATTTGGTCGAGCACCCCCCACCTATCGCGCACCGTTTCAGAGTTGCCATACAAAACTGAAGTGGCCATTTTTTCCGCCATCTTGGATTTTTTTCAAAATTTTTTTTTTCATAGGCATCTAGAAAGGCCCGAGATTCCGTGACCAAAATTTCAGCGCGCTAGGACCGTTTTGAAAATTGGCCGCCATTTTGAATCCGCCATTTTGAAAAAAAAATGGCGGCTCTAGAAACTGCCCAGGGTCCTCTATGACATTTGGTCGAGCACCCCCCCTCTAAGTCTTACCGTTTAGCCAGGCTCTTATGCAGGTTTTTGGTCTTTCAATAGATCGAAAAATCCATATTTTTCCGGACCTAAGTTTTGGGACCTCTATACGATGCCATCTTCCTTCTCGCTCTAAACTCAACAGTCTCCAAATAAAACATCTATATATGAAATGAGTCGGTTTGCAGCTATATATATTATTAATTACACTCGGAAGCAAAAAAAGACTTGTGTACACGATTACTTTCACCACTTTACCCGAGGTAGGCTTCTCTAGTCAAAATTACTTGTTTGGACTGAAATTAATTTTCTGCCCTCGGGCGGAAAGCGTCGACTTTGCTCCCGCTGCGCTAAACGAAGTTGCTGCTTTTCGCCTCCGTCGAGAAGAAAAATAGTATGCGCACTACAGGAGGAAACGTAGGACATTCCATCCCGCGTGTTGTCCACCCTCGCCTTCGGCTCGGGTAACAATTTTACACGCGGCACGCAATTTCCTACTTTTCCTCCCTTGGGACACAAATAACTATTGAATAATTAGTGAAAACTAGTTTTCACCAAGGTACTTTGTGAATGATTTATTGTGACATATATTGTGATCAATTAGTAGCAGATACAACTACGAGTACGTAGGGGAAACAAGTGCATTGAGTATTCACTTTTGTCTCAGCTCAGGCGATGCCGCTTGGCACTGTGATTGTAAAAAAAAAAAAATTTCATATTTTGTGTGTATGTGTGGAAGTGACAGATACTTTAAACGCACTGATTCTATCCTCTACTATTAACTAATGGTGATTCTATGATCCAATGACTAGAAATTGCACCTCAAGCTTGAACGGCTTTTTATAAACTCATTTTGAAACACAGGAACAAATTGGACACTAGAATTGATGTGGCTTCTCATGAATGACATTGATTTCGACGCATCTAAGAAAACTCCAATACACAAAAGGCGTATACTTCTCGAGTAAGTAAATATTTCATTGAATCACTTCTCTCAGTAGGTACTTACACTAATTTGATGTTCTATTTAATTAACTTCAAAATGTAAAAGGATAAGATACAATATTTATAAAAAAAAGTAAACAGTAGAATTTGTTTTTGAATCAGTTAGGTATATTTTAGGCGACCTAGGTTTAGGTAATCTGAACCCCTAGTGTAAATTTATTCGATAGCGTGATGTGACGTACGCATTTGCGTTAAGTCGTACGGGATTTAGAAACAGCGCGCCAAGCGGGACGTTTTGGAAACTCAAAATCCCATACAAAATGAGACTTTAGCCAAACGCTTACGTCACGTTTCGATATCGAATTAATTTACACTAGGGGTACAGGAATGGCTAAATGTATTAGGGTAGTACATCCCAAAGGCATAGGTATTAACGCAAGTCTGGGTATACTCGTATGACGCGAGATTATGTCGATATAATAACCAATGTAACAAGACTATAATTACAATTAACATCCGGATACAAAACGAATTAACTAAGTTAACACGTTCACTGCGGGACAAATCTTAAAGAACTTTCAACTGGTGCGGTTGAGATCGAATCAGCCCAAACCTAAGCTCTTTTTCAGTGCGGGTGAGGCCTAATCGACCTCGAATTTCAGTAGGTAATTAAATTCTTCATAACTTTGCCTGTACTCGGAATAGGTGTTTTTTGTTATGTGCTATACATTCGTCACTAAATGCTTAAAATACCCTTAGCTTCGCCTTTGGTTCTGACCTTTGGTTAAAGAAAAAATACCTAAAGAATCTTTAAGGTCTTTTAGGCCTCAAAACGCACTAAATTTTATCTAAGTCTAGTGAAGGGAATGGCAGTTATCGCTAAACTATCGATGATCATCATCTCATCGACCATCTTCGATACAATATTTCAGACGCCATTTTAAGTTAATCTAATGCATTTATGCTATACAGGGTGTAACAAAAATAGTGGGGATCCGTTTAAGGGCATAAAAAATTTTTTCTATGGGGCAGGTCGTCCGAGTCGGCCAACCCTCCATGCAAAGTCCAAAAATTTTTTTTTCTACTTTTTCCTGATCAGAACACGATACCGAATATGCCCTTAAACGGATCCCCGCCATTTTTGTTACACCCTGTATTTATTATTTCGAGTTCGAATCCCAGTAAGGTTAGCGGCCCAGTGGATGACACTATAAGGAGGGAATTCACACATTTTTACAAACAACTTCTGAACTATCAAACATACAGACTGCAA
Organism: Cydia pomonella; assembly: GCF_033807575.1. NCBI lineage: Eukaryota > Metazoa > Arthropoda > Insecta > Lepidoptera > Tortricidae > Cydia > Cydia pomonella. Next base: position 11,466,828 of record NC_084727.1, read on the forward strand.
GCCTGTGCAAATAAGTAAACCACTTCTTTCTACATGCTATGCGGGCCATAAAATGTATTATACTCTTACCATCGTCAAATTATTTCAGTTTTCTGCAATCTCTCAAATTGTATTAAAATTTTGTTAGAAAGTTAACAAAGTCTAGGATTAAATTTAAGACTAAATTTTAGTATTTAAATTGAATGAATGTCTCGGTTACGTGTGTACAAATGTACGTTATTTTAACCTATCCAACGGTCACGATCGTTGTCGTTTTTAGGTTATACCTATTATTTACGTAAAACACGCGTGGTTCAATATCGATAACTATGGCCGCACTAACGTGAAGCGGTCAACTCCCGCGCCGCCCGCGTCACGCTCAGTGCGGCCTTGAGGTCACTTTCTTGAGACATTAATAAACCTCAACCCGCACTGAGTGAAAATAAAATATATCTAGTGCGGTTGAGGCTTATTAAGACCTCAAACGTTTTTTTTTGTACCAACGAGTCCGGCTTTGGAAAACATAAAGAAATGTATATTTGACTCTGTCGTACGCCTTGTAGTTAAACGGCAGAAGTTCCCGCACGAGAGAGATAACACGAACTTTTAGCCCCGCACCAGCGTAAAGTCGAGATTGAGGCGGATTTGACTCAACCCGCAGTGAACGTGTTAAGACTACTAGGCGAAACGTAGTCCCACGGTTGCGTGTTCAATGCGCTAAATCACAGGAAAGAATGTCCATCGCTCGATCGCTGCCCTTACGGCCTGGCCTGGCGCCTACGATTGGCTTCGCCACAAAAAATCACCAACATTATGAATTAGCAAGCCCGAACCGTGAGAACACATCCAGACATTCCAGACGATACTTTAAGTGCGCCGAATGTCGCCACATTCAAGTGGTGTTTACTTTGCATCGTCTATTCGTTTAACATCCTAATGGTGACCCGCGCAGCGGCGCCAGTGGCTTCGAGTTTTTGCATCAAAGCACAATGAGGAAGCTCGACCTCGCAGATATCCTGCTTACAGAGCACTTGAACTAATAGCCTATAAATCCCGGTCTTTTGATAGGCTTTGCGTGTGGATATAGATCCAACATGTAGAGGCCCCTTGGAGAGCTTTAATGTTATGTAGAACGCCTGCTGGAACTCGTTCACAGGCGCAACAATAGACATCCATGAACCAGTCGCAGCATGCATTGGGACATTGTAGAAAAAGCGAACCGTATGACGGTCTATGGATTGAAGTTTGGGTGGACAATGAGAGTGGGTTATTGCAAAGACGTCCGGACACCTGCTATAACAATGTTTTCACTAGTCATCGAGGCAGGCGGTGTGTTGCCGCCCACTAGATGGGCTGAAACTGCTTTCGTAAAGACGACCAGGAGCTACATTTAGGTACTTTATTATTATGATTTAAATCTAACAATGAAACTAGTGTGTTCGCATATAAGCAATAAATAAAAAATATACAGCACTGCTTCGCAACTAATCCCATGAATTGGCGTAGGTACTAGTTTTCACGAAAGCGACTGCTATCTGACCTTCCAACCCAGAGGCGAAACTAGGATTAGTCCGGTTTCCTCACGATGTTTTCCTTCACCGAAAAGCGACTAGTAAATATATAAGCCCCGAAAAACTCATCACTACGAGCCGGGTTTGAACCCGCGACCACCGGATTGAACGTCGCATGCTGTTACCGTTAAGCTACCAATAACGCTTGTATAGCTTAACTTTATTAAATTTAATTATTCATTATGTATCTATTCCGTTTCAGAAGTAAACATTTGCCAAACAGAGAATACTTAGAACGTGTAGCTGTGTTTTATGATGAAACTGTCAACGGGCCCTCTCCACGGTTCATCCAGACTCATATCGCCTTCTCTCTGCTGCCTCCGCTTTTACTGGATACAGCCAAAGTGGTGTACATCGCACGAGACCCGAGGGACGTCGCTGTGTCATACTACCATTTGCACCGACTCCTTTATAAATATTCTGGTGATTTCAAAACTTTTTGGAGTCATTTCCTGAATAATTTAGGTAAGCATTGATGTCACTTAACTCGCGTGTCAAACTTATTATGTGCCTGAAGGGTGACAATCGGAAGTTAAGGCTAGGTACGCACTATCCGTGGGTTGCGGTTGCGCTTGCGGCCAACCGAACGGCCAGCTGGATAGTGCGTACAGCGACCGCGCGGTCAAGTCGACTCGACCCTTTCAAAGATGGACGTCGAAGAGGCTGTCGGTATTTATTATATTTACGCGCGTTACATAAAGAAAAAGAAACGAAGACACAGATTCTGGGTGCATCAATTTCTGTTAACACGAGATTAGGCCAAGCATGTCGAGATTTTCTTCGAAGAACTTAAAAAGTAGGTACATACGACGAGTCGACGATAACGCCGTGCACGCGTTTGCTTTCGATGCCGACCGGCCGCAATCTGGCAACCGCAGTGAAACCGCGTAGTGCGTGCGTACAGCGACCGTCCGGCTACCCGCCCGAGGGGCCGCAGTGCTGCAACTTGGGCTTCAGGTTAGCCGTGCGGGCAGCCGCAGTGCGGCCAGCCGCTAAGTGCGTACCTAGCCTGCGATGTCCGTCCGTCTGTCTGTATGCTACTATGGTATGCTAATACCTAGTATGCGCAATATACGCGATTAGTTCTCATTTAGATGTCAGTGTCGATTTATTTATTACGAATCACGACTCCTCGACCAGAGTTGATCACTAATGTGACGTCATGGAAGGGTCCACCTGGAAAACAAGGTACAGGAAAACCTATTGGGAAGTTGTAGAGAGCACTTCAAGACTCTAAAAATACTTACTGTCACTTTATTTATGAGTTTGCCCTGGCTGATTGTGAAATGTTTTTATGTCATGATATAATTTATTATTTGAGTAAGTATTTAAATGTTTTCCATGCCTATTTGTTTTTCTCGTTGGTATTCTATTGTATAGGTGTTCTTAAATAAATAAACTGAAACTATTATCTAGACGGGAAGATGAAATAAAATATATCGGTGACCAAAACTGGATACAAACAGCCTAAGACAGGTAGGTGGAAAACTTGGAGGAGGCCTTCACCTGCAAAGACCGGGTTTTTGCTATAAAAAATTAACATAATTTTTTTATCATTAATTTATTATTTTTTAGGGATTATCAATACTAACATAGGATAAGTTTACTTAAGATAATACTAACTCTTCGCTTCGTTCGCCATCTCACTATCTGAAGGTTGTCTGGAAGAGATCGCTGTTTAGCGATAAGTCCGTCTGTTGTTACCTACCAATGTGTATATTTTATCAATTTCTGTATCTGTTTTTTTATGTAGTGTGCAATAAAGAATTTTATTATTATTATTATTACTAACCACCAAGCAATGTAAAATTTGCAAGATATAAAATGCTTTTATTTATTATTATTTATTTTTAGTTCGTTTCACCCCGTACTTCCCGCACGTGAAAGAGGCCTGGGCGCTCAGCCACCATCCGAATATGTTGTTTATTTTTTATGAAGACATGAAAAAGGTAATTTTTACTATTTTCTGCAATATAGCGTCCTACACTACTTAGAAAATTAATAATGTTAAATTATGCAAACAAAACGCCTAATTTCAAGAAGGTATGCACATTAAAACACAATAAAATATCCGATTTAAGAAAATGAGTAATTTGATGGGTTTAAATTAAAAGGGGAGTAATTAAATGATCAGCCGTTTACAAAACTAATCTGCAAAAAAATTACCATTAAATCATTTGTACAGCCTACAAATATTACGCTGGCAATAAAAAAAAATTAGCTACAATTCTTGTTCAACAAATAATTCTCAAACGATCTGCTTCTGTTATAATTTATCTGCTTAATAAATAGTTGAGCTGAAAAATTGTTATTTGGTCAGCAATAATTAAAATTTGGTTGGTGGAAAAACATGTCTCTAAACAGTTTAATTGAAAGGTATCCATATTAAAATAATGGTAATCTGATATATTAAGGTGGCTAGCGTTTGATCAGGTAAATTGTAATCCAAAATGAAATAATCCGCTTACCCACTGATTGCTCAACAAAATTTGATGATTGGTGGATCACTTAAATAAAATAAAAATACCATCATTACTTTTTTTTTACATTTCCTTTGCATGCATGATAATATTGATAATAGTTTTTAATAACACATTCCTTTGTATTGTATTTAAAATATACGTATTGTTTAACATAGGTAAGATAGTAGTATTATTCATAAAATATTTGATTTAACATTTTGTTTCAATTTGTTCTATATTATCTATTTTTATCACAGTCCTTTAAGTTTAAAGCTATTACATTAAGTTTAAAGCTATTCACTATTACAACTATTAACTATATCATTAATTATTTGTATAAATGTAATAACTACCAGTAATTTAATATTCATTTTTAATACTTAAATAATTATCTTTTATTAATTATGGAAGTCGCCTCTTTGGCGTAGGCCTCCCCCAGTGTTCTCCAAGTGTCTCTATCTTGAGCTAATCTTCTCCATACTGTTCCACAACGTGGTGGATCACTTACTGCCGATCAAATAATTAATTTGCCAACCAAATCAATTTAGAGCAGCTCTATTCAGTATGGCATTAATTGCGAATTAGTTTAGAAATATAACCTGAAAATAAATGTCATATACTAAGAAAAAGTGACCAAGGCCTCCAGTGCCCCAGACTGGAATCGAACCAGCGTCCTCTGCTATCGCGGCAGGTGCCTGAGCCACTCGGCCACCGGGGTCACGGCAGCATTGATCGAATTTCAAATATAAACAAATTAGAATATTTTCTAAAAAATATTTTTTTTTAATACTACGCCGGTGGCAAACAAGCATACGGCCCGCCTGATGGTAAGCAGTTTCCGTAACCTATGTACGCCTGCAACTCCAGAGGAGTTACAAATTTGTTCTAATACTTCTAATACTTAGTTTAGAAATACTTGCTAACCTTAAGTTGCTGACCAAGTATACATTTTGGCTGACCAAATATATATTTTTGTTCATCAAAATAGAAATATTTCGCAGATCGATTAAATTATACCCAAATAAAAATAGTTCAAATAATATAGTATTTACCAGTACCAGGACTCGTATATATTTTTTTGTTTTCAATCCTACAATTAATTTATTAACGTACCTAAACGCAAACATGTTTTAGGATTTGCCCTCGTGTATAAGACGGCTAGCAGATTTCCTCAGTAAAGAAGTAACGGATGAACAAATGGTGAAACTTTGCGAGCACTTGGACATTGAGAACTTCAGGAAAAATGAGTCTGTGAATCCGTCGTGGGTCAACAAGATTAATCCGGCCGCCGAGGGCTTCGTGAGAAAGGGTAAGGTATATACCAACGACCTGGGTGAGAAGAGTAGGGCGATAGTATAACAGCTTAAAACAAATTGGTGATTTGCAGGACGCGAGACGAGCTTGCCACGATTACGCTGCAAGTACAATCGAGTTCACAACAGTTATTTGTGCAAACAGAGAGGAAAGTTGGTCTTTCTTGCTAGTGTTGATTTTGAGTCCCGAATAAGCGAAAGATTCTATAATTGAATCACGAGCGAAGCGAGTGATTTTAAGCCAGAATCTTGAGCGTAGTGAGGGACTCAAAAACACGAGATGTAAAATAACTTTGCTCTCGTTTGACACATACAACTTTTCACCTCAGTAGTGAGAACATATTAAAGGTAAAAAAAATTCAACATCAAGTAAAGTTAACCACATTTATTTACATTCATGAATGACAGGCGTCATCATTATGATGAAAGCTTCTAGAAATATTCCTGTATTCATGGCCTTCACTAAATTAAAAAGCTAGTTTCCCTCACTCCCTGGAGTGACGAAAGTAGGCTTGTTCGAGCTGCTGATGTGAAAACATAATTACAAGCCAACGTCCCATGAACAAACAAACAAATCATTTACTTACCAAACCTTTTTTACACATTGACATAACAGATTGAACTTAACATAAATTAACTCCATGGGGTCCCAGCGAACTCTAGGTCCATGGGGTCCCAGCGCGCACAAGTTTTTTGGAGAAATCGCGAAACGTCTGGTTGACGTAACTGGTGACCGAAGAGCTGGCGGCTTCCTCGCACAACGTATCAGTATTGCGATACAACGAGGAAATGCCGCCAGCATCCTTGGTACAATGCCTCAAGGGCCTATTTTAGATATAAGCTAGTTATAGTATTCATCTGTATATATCCATTATGTATATTGTTATTGTCAATAAATAGATTTATTCTCACATAAATTAGATTTTACAATTAAGCTAATAAGTATCCATCGGCCCCAAACTAGGCGCAGCCTGTATCTCGGGAACCGGGATAATAGAGAGTGATTTTAACTAACCTGAATATGATGGTCGATTTTTGAATGAGAAATCTCAAATACATATAAAATTAATTTGAGTATGTCTCATTTACGATTTTAAATCTTTATAATGTAAACTTTAAAGTATATTAATTACTCTGTTATAGTGTGAAGTTTAGATAGTTATTTTATTTGTTGATGTGGTGTTAAATTAATTTGTAACATTTGCGCTTACTTGTAAAGCATGCTGAGTGCACTTGTTTTGGATCTCGTGCTAGATTCCAAGCTATGATATGCTATTGTATGTTTCATGATATTGTACGATTTCTGTTAAGTGTACCCAATAAAGTATAATAAAATAAAAAAATAAATTCAAGTACAAAAAATGCATGAAGAAAAAATACAAACAAAAAATAGATATATTGGATGGAATGAAATAAGTATATATATGTACACGCCTCTACGACACTGACAATAAGGTCGAGTAAATATATTTTTAGAACGTTGGTTTATTACATGTTTTGGAACTCGACCGTACGTAACGATCTCGCCGCGAATGTGCAAGGTTTTTTCACCGAATTTAATTCAAATTGTTACGCGCACTGATAGTGGGTATTCTTACCAACACGAAGTTCCAGAGAATATTTAATATAAAAATATACATAAAATTATATTTTTATTCACTTCCTCATACAGTTAGATACCTTCTGTTTGCACCCATTCACATTAAAACACCGTATAAATTAAGAAACTCGATAAAAACATACTTTTTTTTCGTAAAAAATATCGTCAAGTGCAGCCGCAACCTCCTCTTCTGACTGTATGGATGTTACTGACAAAATAGCGGCGCAGGCGAAAACAAGCGTTGTTGCCGGCTCTGATGTGTTGAAGAAAATCATACTAGTGCAACTGCTATTTTTGAATGCTGGGCGTTGTTACCCGCCGGGCCTTATATGACTTACCTACCTTATATTATTGTATCTATATTAATCTACCCACAACACCTAGCCTTATTTAGCTGACTGTGGGACTTAGTCAATTTGTATAATAATGTTCTATAGTAATGATTTATTTAAGAGTCATAAGAACTCGCCCCCAAAAGGCCGCTCCCATACGTTCTCGTTGGAATTTTCATGTCAAATTTCAGGTTATATCAGAATGTCGTTTTAATATGAGATCATAACTTCGCCTTATACTCGTATGGCGGCGGCTATGTTTGTTTGTGTGACTGACTGACTGAGCGTCCCAGCCTGCAGTAAGTAGGGACTACTTATTTTAAAGTAAAGTCAAAAAACAAAAAGAAAACATATTTTCATTAACTACTTCGAATTTTAATATTTAAATCCCTCATCACGTTCAGCATTTTAGTCGTATTTGAGATTCTCCTCGTAAAAGATAATTTTGCTGCATTGGGACACAATCTACTACACCTGCCAGTGTGTGTGATGTTAAAATAACTACTGCATTTATTTCAGGTCTGCCGGGCGGGTGGCGTGAGTACTTTGACGAAGACATGACGACGCAGGCGCAGCGCTGGGTGGACGACAACCTCGTCGGCTCCGACCTGCGCTTCCCTGCCCATACGTTCTAGTCGCCGGTGGCCTTTTGTCCGGGTCTGCCTTAAACGTAGTCTGACTAATTCGCGTTATGACAAAACTTCATTTGAAATTCGCTATTCGTCTAAATCGCTATTGACCTATTACTTATATTACCTATTTCGCAATATGTCCCAAACGCAGTAAGCCTAAGTAGCTGTTTGTCCATTTCGCTATACGCCTAATTACCAGTGAGTAGCTCGATCTACCCCTAAACGCGTTTGTTCCGCGTAGCGAAATTCCTAGTCGCCCCCCAAAGTGTAATGTTTTCAGGGAAGTCACAATTAGTCAGGTTAATAGTTAGGTAGGTTAGGTTCGTTAGGTAGCTTCAGATGCCCGGAGGGCAAACTACCCAGAAATAGGAGCCCCGCTTTGCGGGGCTCCGTCTAGTTACGTTTATGAGGAAATGTTCTTGAAAATCTATTATAGGAGAAGTAACACTAGATTCGCTTTTGGATACAAACTTAATACATAAGTGTAAGTCTCTCTGTACCAGATTCGCTTTTGGACAATAATTCAAGAGGCCTATATAAGTCTTCTTGTGCCAGATTCGCACTTGGACAAAAACTCATTAGGCCTAAGTCTCAGTGCAACTATTTCTCGGTTGGTCTAGGCATAACGCAAATTAGTCAGACTACGTTTTAGGCAGACCCAGACAAAAGGGCCGGTGGCTCTGTCCACTGAGGCGGAGCGGAGCGGAGGTGTGGGGAATCAACCAACACTTTACCCATTTTTTTAAGGCAATATATGTCATGTTCGGATACCTAGACGTGATATTTTAGATTAGATTAAAGCTCTGATTAAAGATATGGTTTAGCTAAACTTTCACATATGTATTTGGTTAAGTTTGTATAATTTGTTTAGAATCAGCAAGAATGTTTTACCAACCTAACCTAATTTCGTTCATTTGTTATTTGAATCATTACCTAATTAACTTCGTATTTTTTTGTTGTTTAAATATTGTCGAATAAGTTTGTTTTTGTGCCTACCAATACATAATTTTATAGAAATTCGTGGTTATGCATTTATTAATTTTAAATGTACGACGAAATGTAACATTATCATATTCAATTAAAATAGTACATTACGATACAAGTGCGAAAAATAGGAAATTCGAAACGAGTGGCGATAAATTAAAACACGACCGAAGGGAGTGTTTTAAATCGACACGAGTTGCGAATTACCTATTCGCACATGTATCGTACAACGTTTTACAGTACATATGGCCCTTTAAATGTTCGACACAGTAACGTAATATGCTACTTCTCGCACTAGTGCTATAAAGTAGCCCCATATGTACTGTAAAATAATTAAAAAGCCCTTTAAATACTTTTACCCTCTCAACTCTCAATACAAAAAATAATCACCACGTTCGAGGCTGCGGTATGGCGATCGCATTATTTGCCCAAAGAATCTGAGAGCCCTCTCCTGGCAGTTTGTTGAGAGTCGTTTGGTGATTTTTAGTTCTCTCAAAATTGACTCATTTGTTCTCATTGTGGTCCATGGGATTCTTAGCATCTTCCTCCAACACCACATCTTGAAAGCATCGATTTTGCTCTGGTCCAAGCTTTTGATGCACCAGGTTTCTGTACCGTACATAAAGATGGGGAATACCAGCGCCCGTACTAATTGTACCCTGGTACCAAGGCCTACTTACCTCGATTATTCCACAACTTATTGAGGTTAGTCAGTGTCTAAAAATGGCGCCCAAAAATGGTGCTTGGTCTGGGACCCTACGTGCGTCAACACCTTCGCCGCCATATCAGTCGCACGGCCGGAACGTAGGCCGAGCCTTAGGCGGTGCTGAAGCGCCAAAAGTACACTGCCTGGGGTCTATTGGGGTATAATGCAATAAATGAGATTACAATAAATTAACATGTTAATTTATTGTAATCTCATGTATGTGAACTGTTCTGTTCTTATGAGAATAAATGTCTTTAAACCGAATAAATACAATATAATACAATACAAAATATACGGGGGCGGGCTGCTGGGGCGCTGACGCGAAACAGTTTGTACATACAGGGCTTCCAAATACCGGACCACTTGGAATATCGGTATTAATACCGAAACCCTCTTCATCAATCCCGGGATTGCGGTAATTATTAATAATTCTTTTTTTTTTTTATTAATAATTCGGAGTTTTATTAAAAATTTGGAGCTTAATATTACACCACATAAGTTCTAATAGTTTCAAATAATAATGTCGCTATCTCCAATGGTTACATTTTGCATTTAGCTGCTTGTAAGGGCTAGTCACGGTCACACGTCACATAAGTATTATGTAAACTACCTACCTGTATGTATGTACCTGTTACGGATATTCAGAACAACTTTATAACTCGCTTAATGTACTAACACCTGTCACCACTTACATGTTTATTCTATTTATCGGTACAATGGGTCACAAAGATACAGAATAAATAAATAAAAATATTTTATTTCATCTCACCAAGGATAATTTTACAAATGAAATTTTAATTTCATTTTTACAATGAGCTTTGTCCTCACAACTGAAGCTTGAACCTGTACCCCTAATGTAAATTTATTCGATAGCGAAACGTGACGTACGCGTTTGTGTTAAGTTGTCTAATTTTGTATGGGATTTAGAAACAGCGCGCCAAGCGGGATGTTTTGGAAACTCAAAATCCCATACAAAATGAGAAACGCGCACAAACGCGTACGTCACGTTTCGCTGTCGTTTAAATTTACACTAGGGGTACTGTAATACAGATCTTCAGGTCCTCACCCCTAAAAAACAAGTGGCAGTGATAAAATTACCGCAATAAAGTGGTGACATTGGTAATTATTTATTTATTAATTTGGAGATCCAACAGCTGTGACATTAACATAGAAAAATATAGTAGATACAGGAAGCCAATTACAGGAACTCACAGGTAGAGACATAATACTAAACTAAGATTACGCACTATTGCAACCACATATGTGAACAAAGCGAATACAAATGATACTTAATAAGGATAATGTGGGAGTTCAAAATACTAATTAGGTAACTTAGTAACATAATGAGGTCTAAGGTAAAAGTATAAATAATAAATAAGTAAGTAATAGGTATTCAAGAAGGCGAATTTATGAGATACACAAAAAGTTAAGTTTAAGAAAATAGGGTAATGTGCACTTGGCTATTTTAGTTTAAATGCGTGTGTTGCGCGCGCGTTTGTGTGTGTGCTGCGTGCGTGCGTGCGTGCGTGCGTGCGTGTGGGTGTGTGGGTGTGTCTGTGTGTGTACTGAAAGGAGTTCCTGTGTTCGAATGTAACCAGCCAATTTGTAACTTTGAATTTGAATTTGAATCTCAATTTATAAATTCCAAGTAGCCTATTTATTCTATTAATGTTTTAATAAGTTGCTTTACTTATATATTATGTTGTAAATATTTTTGTACAATTTAATTATAATACACTAACGCTGCTTGTGTACTTTGTAGAACACATGTTTTGATAAGACAGAAAAACCTTGAGTCGGCTAATTTAATGCATTTACTTAGTTGGTTAAATAGAATGTATCTAAAAAGGCTCGTATTGGTGTACATAGTGGTCGGTACTAAATAGGTATATCTTTTTTTTACTTGAAATGTTTCACATCTCCAATTTTAGCAAATATGGTTAAAATACGTAGTTAGGTTTTACATAAAAAGATGTTGCTTAGTTCTTACTTCTTACAGTGAATTTAAACCTGTTAGTTAATAGCTCTTTTTGTACAGGTTGCCCTGTATCTGCCAATGTTAAAATAATATCTTATGCTATGTTATGTTAGGTTGCATACCTATGCAATATAGGTTTTTAATATCTGGGTCTGGACAGTTAACAGTGTGGGTCATGGTACCTACCACGGTACCTTCCATGGCCCACACTGTTAACTGTCCATCGGTGGACCTTAAAGTAAAATGATTCAAACCGAAACTTTGCTTAACGCATATACTTAAAAAGGATAATATTATATTTCATCCTTTTTGACGTCGGTTTTCTTTTTTTATGTAAAAAAAATCGAAAATAACCGTGTATAAAATGTGAAACGTTGATCGACTAAACATTCCTTAAACGAAAAGATTACTCTGCCAAATGAAAATCGTCCAATAATAGTTCTGCTAATTTACACAGAAGCGAACTGAATTGTATGTGAACCAAGAGTATGCGTAACGTTAGTCGACCAAAAGTTACATCTACAAATGAATAATTCTGCGAAACGATATTCGGCGAATCGTTGTCTGCAGTCAGAAAAATATACATACCAAATTTCATGAGTTCATGACTGTTCTAGAGATTTCGAGGTTGGTCTTAATCCGATTGTGCTAAATAGATATCAGGTTTATTAAGAACATTTGAATCTTTCGGGAAGTAGATTCGATTGCCATCATTCAAAAAATTCATGCATGAAGCTAATTGCAGCAGCCAATATAAAAATCCACGCGAACGAAATCGTCTTAGTCCGTCGCTGTAAACAGATTTCATTATTAAACTTTATTAAACGCATTAATATTCCAAGGTTAACATCTTAAGTAAATAGTATGAAGTGAATACATTTATGGTTTACAAAATAATTCACGCCGCCGACAGCTTTAATTGGGTGCCTTTGCTAGGGTGATTCTATTATTATGTGAAAATCTTAAGCTTTTGGTAAAAAAAAAACGATTAGTGTTAGATAAAGAGCCTACTTATCTAAGCCGCACCAACTTGGCAGTAACGACATTTAACAGCGACACTACTATAAATCCCCCCTCGGGGGAAGCCTATATCCCTAGAGGGCGCGTCCCCAGATGGCGGACAGGGGGATGCTCACCGCTCTTTTTTCAAGACGGGCGGAGGGCAGGAGGGAAATCAAATACCTCCCGCGGACCACACAGGCCGGAGAAGGCCACTCCGTTATCAAACCCCCCTTGCGGGCTTCTCTAGCATCTGGAGCAGAGGTCGTAAGGGTGCTGTCTACTGGAGCTGGGATTGACAGTAGGAACGGCAGCGGATGAACCCACAATGGGCCAACGGTGGCGTCCAAGCTTTTGAAAAAAGCACAGCCGGTGTAGAAGGATTCGGGGCCCCACTACACTTACAAAATGCTCCAAGAAAACCACCATGAACATGATCAGCCAAATAATGCCAGTAGAATGCGACCCGGACTCACCCCGGCGTCATAAGTTGATCGGGACTTGTGATGTTAAGTATATTATCGATGAAGACCCAAAAGAAGAAAAGAAGAAATCTACACCAGGGATAAAACTCATACGAAGAAAAGAAGACTGTCTGAAGATAGCCACATGGAACATTAGAAGTGTAATAAAACCAGGGAAATTAGATAACGTAATATTAGAAATGGGTAGACTACATTTGGACATATTAGGCCTCAGTGAAGTACGATGGAAAGATAATGGTAAATACGAAAAGCAAGGTTCAGTCTTGTATTACTCTGGTAAACCATCAACTGATAAAGACCACTACCATGGCGTGGGTATACTAATAAAAAAAGAACTTAGTAGGTATGTTACAAACTTTGTACCCATTTCAGAGCGGATTATTCTTTTGCAATTGAGTGGACACCCATTTGATGTCAATATCGTACAAGTGTATGCCCCAACAACGGAAAAAGCGAAGAAAAACCCAGAACTCCTTGAAAACTTCTATGGGGAATTGGAGACGGTTCTGAGCTCACTTAAATCTCAACAAGTAACCTTAGTACTGGGAGATATGAATGCAAAGATAGGTAAAGGCTCAGTTGGAAAACATGTAGGTATTTACGGACTAGGAGAAAGAAACTGGACGGGAGACAGGTTAGTGCAATTTTGCATAGAGAAAGATCTTGTGGTGACAAATACTTGGTTTCATCATCCACCTAGACGTTTATATACCTGGACCTCACCTAAGCACAATTCAAAAAATATTGTCCGTAACCAAATCGACTACATACTCATTCCAACAAGATTCCGTAATTCTATCCTGAACGCGAAAACCTTTCCAGGTGCAGATGTTGGCTCTGACCACAATCCCTTAGTAGTAAAACTGAACTTAAAGCTTAAAATTCCAAAAAAGGATAAGGTTAATCCTCATAGAAAAATAGCTATTGATAAACTTAAAGAATAAGAGAAAAAAAGATATAGAGAAAGAAAGAAAGAAACTAGAACTAAAGTAATGACTGACTATAATAACGAACTAAAGAAAATTTTAAATGTAGAAAACATGAATACGAAACAAATCTGGGATATGTTTAAGGATACTACAACTACAGTTAGCAAGGAAGTCCTGGGTCACTGGAAAAAAGAAACTAAATGCCCATGGATAACAAAAGAAATTTTAAACTTGATGGACGAAAGAAGACGGTACAAGGAAATAGACAAAGTAAAATACAGAAACATAGATAATAAAATTAGATCATTAATCAGACGTGAAAGGGATATGTGGCTGGAAGCGAAATGCGCAGAGACAGAGGAGCTAGACCTGAAACACGATAGCTTTAACTTACATAAAAAAGTAAAAGATTTCACTAACACCGGACGCAAACATCTTACTGGTAAAATGACAAATTGCGAAAACAAGTTAATAACGGATATTGATGAGCAAAGAGCAGAATGGGTAAATTATATTAAGAAGCTTTTTAATGACACCAGATTAGAGCCTGGAAATAACCCTGACGAGTATGAGGGTCCCCCAATTGTAAAAGAAGATGTAATGAGAGCCATAAAAATTCTTAAAAGCGGAAAAGCTGTAGGGCCTGATACTTTGCATGGAGAATTACTTCAATTACTAGATGAATTTGGAATGAATATCTTGGTCACATTGTTTAATAAAATATATGATACGGGAGTCCTTCCGGACGATTGGCTTAAGTCCTCCTTCTTGCCAATCCCCAAGAAACCTAACGCTAAAATGTGCAATGAATATAGATTAATCAGTGTAATGAGCCATGTATTAAAAGTTTTTCTTAAAGTATTACACAATAGAATATTTAGTAAGATAGATAGCTACATCAGCGAGACTCAATTTGGCTTTAGAAACGGTCTAGGAACAAAAGAAGCTCTGCTAGCAATCCAAGTACTGGTACAAAATTGTTTGGAACATCAAAAAGATGTATTTTTGTGCTTCATCGATTTCGAAAAGGCATTCGACACTGTAAATCATCAGCTACTTATGGAAGTAATCTATCAAACAGACATTGACGGAAAAGACGCTAGAATTCTTAAGTCAAAGTCAGAAATATAGCCACCGAAGACTTAGAAATACTTAAAGGAGTCCGTCAAGGATGTGTTTTATCCCCAAGTCTTTTCAACGTATATTCTGAAAGTATCTTCTCAGAAGCCTTTGATGGAGTCGATATAGGAATTAAATGTAATAAGAAATATATTAATAATTTAAGATATGCCGACGACACCGTCCTGCTAGCAAATAGTGCTGAAGAATTACAACATCTATTAAACCGTTTAAATTCGAAAATAAATCATTACAAGTTGAAAATTAACATTAGCAAAACTAAATTTATGGTAGTAAGCAAATCTAATACAACTCCACACGTTTTAAGAATAGATAATACACCAATAGAGAAGGTAGAAAAGTATAGGTATTTGGGCTGCTGGCTGAACGAGGACTGGGACATGGAGCAGGAAATACGTGTCAGGGTAGAGATTGCGCGAAACGCCTTTATAAAAATGCAGTCTATATACACTAATAAGGATATCAACCTAAGACTTCGTTGGAGACTTGTAAAGTGCTATGTACTATCAGTGCTCTTCTACGGCTGCGAAACTTGGACTCTGAATAAAGCGATGGAAAAGAAAATAGACGCATTCGAAATGTGGCTATTTAGGCGTATGCTAAAAATATCCTGGACCGATAGAGTTACGAATGTGGAAGTACTAAAAAGAATGGAGAAAAAGTTGGAGGTTTTGGTTACGGTGAAAAATAGGAAAATATCTTATTTTGGACATATATACAGAAATGACAAATATAATATACTACAACTAATATTGGAAGGAAAATTTTATGGCAAGAGGGGAAGGGGAAGAAGGAGGTTCATCTGGCTTGACAATATTAAGAAATGGACGAACGTGAATAACGCAGCCATACTGGCAAGAATGGCCAAGAGCAGAAGAGAGATGGCAAAGGTGGTCGCCGACGTCCGTTAGGGCATGGCAAATAAAGAAGAAGACTACTATAAACATATTTTCGTATCAACTTTTTTGTATAGATACGTCTCTATTTTTCCGGATTCGATTTATCGACTGCGCCAGTCGTATCGAGTATATTTTTTCGGTCATTAATGTTCTTTAAAGTGTGGGGGAGACCGAGGTAAGTTAACACAAAGATAAGTTGACACAGCGTCCATATCTAAATATTATATTTTGTATGCACTACGTACTACATTATAATCTAATTCAATTAAATTGAAAATTACTTGTAACATAACCAGTATCTATAACACCTATAAAGATACAAGATATAGAACTAGAAATGGTGGATGAGATAAAATATCTGGGCGTTACTCTGGATAGAACGCTCAGATACAGAACTCACATCAAGGAGCAGTCGGCAAAAGCCATAAGAACACTGTATCAATGTAAAAGGGCAGTGGGGAAGAATTGGGGGTTGAAGCCGGGAATGATCTACTGGATCTACAAGGCGGTCATACTACCCAGGGTGCTATATGGGGCCGTGGTATGGTGGCACAGGGCCCATATCAAAGAATACCAAAGAGACCTAACCAAAGTACAGAGATTAGCGTGCCTAATGATGACGGGGGCCATGAGAACGACCCCGACACACGCAATGGAGGTAATGCTAGGTTTGAAGCCACTCTGGATTGAGGTAGAGAAAAGAGCCACAGAACAGTGGTACAGAATGAAAGCATGTAAAGAATGGAGAGGAAGCTGCGTAGACAAGAGACACGCGCTGATACAAAGAGAGGCACTATCAAGATTTGAGATGTTGATGGCCAACAACGACCTTATAAAAAGGCAGGAGATATTCGACAAGAAGTACAGGGTACATATAGGAGAGAGAGACAACTGGAAAGTGGAAGTCAGACACCCAACGACAATCTGCTTCACGGATGGCTCGAGAAGAAGCTCAACGAAACTAGCAGGAGCGGGCATTGTGATCCCTAAACTGGGAGAAACAGTATCAATATCACTGGGTAGATATGCTAGCGTATTCCAAGCTGAGGTATGTGCAATAGCGCACTGTGCACGTATAATCAAAGAGAGTGTAAAGCAAGAGGGTGCTGTTGTAATATACACCGACAGCCAGGCAGCACTGAAGGCACTGAAGAAAATATCAGTCACCTCCGCTCTCGTGAGAGAATGTAGAGAGGAGCTAAACTCGATAGGCGAACAAAGAAGGGTTACGGTAGCATGGGTGCCGGGGCACCAGGGAGTAACAGGAAACGAGAGAGCAGACGAGCTGGCGAGGATAGGGGCGGAGACGGAGTACATGGGTCCGGAACCGGCTCTGCCTATGTCAGCGGATGTCACGAAGGGAGTCATAGAAAAGGTAAAAGAACTGGAAGCACAGAGAGAATGGGAAGAAGAGACCAGCTGCAGACAGTCTAAGATGATGGTCAAGGGCATTGATCACAAAAGAACCAGGTATCTTCTGAAACTAGGTAAGAGCAGTCTGAGAATACTGACAGGTATCATTACTGGTCACAATACTCTCAACAGACATCTCAAGGTAATGAAAATAAACAGAGACGCCTCCTGTCCACACTGTGGTAAGGAGGAAACTAGCTTCCATCTACTAGCAGAATGTATCATGTATGCGGCACTGCGATATAATACATTCGGTAGAGACTCACTAGTAGAAAACGAACTAAAGGACGTCGAACTTAAAGATGTCCTTCTGTTCTGCAGGAAAACAAGAAGATTTGAGGAGATTGGTATGGGAATGCCGCCGGGACAGTAACCTGCAGCTCCAACTTCAGGGAATTGGGCTGAATGAACGCAGCACGCGATCGACAGCCCGCCTGCTTCCGGCCGGGCGTCCCTACACTACATCTACACTACATCTAACCAGTATCTTGACTCAGCATACTAAGTCCAACATTGTAAGACTATATGACGGTTTTAAATGGGTACAATATTTCAAATATGTATATTTATATATATATATATATATATATATATATATATATATATATATATATATATATATATATATATATATATATATATATATATATATGTGTATGTATGTATATAGATAGATAGAATGTATATATAATATATGTTTGTATTTATTATAATACTATGTATTTATGCATGTTTATTTATAATAGTAGTGTTTAGATAGGGACTTTTATCTCTCTGTACTGATTTTCTTTTCCGCACCAATTGTAAGTTTCTGTTTGGCCCAATGGTTGACTGGTAGAGAATGCCTTAAGGCATTAAGTCCGCCATTTGTACTTTTTTTGTATTGTGCAATAAAGGTTAAATAAATAAATAAGTAAAAAAAATTAGTAAATTTATTTGGAATCCGAAATGAAATGAAATCTGAAAGTCCAAAATAATGTCTCCCCCTACCCCTCCTTTTAACTTTTAGCAGCTGCTCCCCTCCCCCTTTCCCCTCTTGGTGTCGCCCATGGTTATGTTTTTTCCGCCAAAAAGACATTCAGACCGGAATTCTTTTTTTACTTTTTTATTCTTAGAAATTTTCATTTATTTAGTTTATTTGTCCGAGTAGGTAAACGTATTCAGTATTCAGTATTTATTTCTTGCAAACCATGGTACATATTTAGTTCTTATACATATCATATGGTATCACATGGGACCCTGAATAGGGTATAGCAAATATTAGATATTCTAACTCTCTTAAATATCTGAAGATACTTAATATTATTATTAAATAGTACAATCTTTAAACAGCTTAAACTAATAACATTAGATTATACTTAACGAGATAGTAGGTATGAGTATTATATATGTATGTGCATTACGTGTCAGTGTGCCATATGGGTCTGAAAGTTATGATTTTTTCTCTTCTATGAATTCTGCTATTGAATAGTATGCTTTTTTTATTAAATGATGCTTCAACTTTGTTTCAAATAAATGGTAATTTTCCTCTAATTTAATTAAACTAGGGATATTGTTGTAAATTTGTATGGATGTGTAGTATGGGCCTTTTTTGAAAATATCAACTTTTGGTTCCGGTAGAATTAAATCAAGTTTACGGCGGGGGTTTTTATTGAATTTGAACAAGTCGATATTTTTACGAACAAAAGTAGCGGATTCTAAAATGCAAATTGACGGAAAAGTTAAAACTCCTAATCTAATAAAATGTGGTTTGCAGCTACATGTCTGTTTAATATTGACTATTATTCGGATGCACTTTTTCTGCATGACAAAGGCATCATGTGCATCAGTACTATGTCCCCACAATAAAACACCATAGCGTAATAATGAATGCGCATAACCGTAGTACGCTGTAAGCGCACATGTTTCGTTTGTGTTAGATTTCAGTACGCTTAAGGCAAAAACAAATGATGAAAGTTTGTTTTTGAGTACTGCTACGTGCCTTTTCCAATCTAGGTGAGTGTCAATGGTGATGCCTAAAAGCGAGAAATTCGATACTTCTTCAATATTTAATTGTTTTGCTATATTACTTATGTCTATTGCGCGTTTTTGGTGCGGTCTGAACTGCATAATTTTAGTTTTTTTGCTATTAATTTCAAGGTTGTGATCTTTTAACCAGCTGACCATTTTGATGTATGTTTCTGTTATATTTTTGTAGGCGTCGTTACTCGTGGGGCTTTTGAAAAGGAGTGAAACATCATCGGCAAACATTATACACTTGTGCTCTGTAATTCGTGGTAGATCGTTGATGTATATTACGAAAAGAACACAACCGAGCACGCTGCCCTGAGGAATTGAATTGTTAATAGATATGACATTCGATTTGTATGTTTGTAACTGACGCATTTCATCTCTGTAATATTCTATTTGGACATACTGTTTTCTGTTATTTAAATATAATTTTAACCAATTAAGGGCCGGACCGCGAATACCAATGTTGTTGAGTTTTTGAAGTAAGATGGGATGTGATACCCTATCATATGCCTTAGACATATCTAGTAACAATCCAACCCCATAGGTTTTATCTCGTAAATGCTCCAATACTGTTTGAATGTAGTTATAAACTGCAAGTGTGGTTGAACTGTGTTTTCGAAAGCCAAACTGGTTTTTATGTATGAGTTGAAATTTTTCTATGTAGTTATATATACGGTTTGCAACACATTTTTCAAATATTTTTGATACAGTGGGAAGTACTGCGATGGGTCGGTATTGACTGGTATTGTTTTTTTCTCCCGTTTTTTTATATATAGGTCTTATTTTAGCGATTTTAAGTCTTTCCGGAAAGCAGCTTTCATCCAGCGATTGGTTAATTAGCCTAGTTAGGGGTATGGTAAGTTCGTTCACACATGCTTTAATTAAAACGGCAGGTATTTCATCATGGCCACAGCTGAATTTATTTGGCAGGTTAAGTATAATATTTCGGACTTCTTCCTCTGTAGCAGGATATATGTATATATCTCTCTATTGGAAACTCTTAATTTAATATTATTCGGCTGTTTTTTTGCGGCATGTTTCCCTGTTATTTCTTTTATAAAATTCCACATAGTTTTGGTCTTGTTTTTAGATTTGTCTATGGCTTTTATGTATCTCATTCTTTTGGCTTGTTTTACACAGTTTTTAAGGGTTTTTGTTATTATTTTGTAATGTTTTGTTAAAATGGAATTGTTTGATTGATTTACTAATATTTTGAATAACCTTTTGTTCTTACATGACTTTTTTATTCCAGTTGTCAGCCAGCTGTTGTTTTTTAGTTTTTGTTTGATACGTTTATAAGGTATATGCGTGTTTAACAGTAGTTGTAATAATTTTTCAAACTCATTGTAGTTTTCATTTATATTTTGACAATTATTTATTTGTTTATTCCAATCAACCTGATTAAGCGCGCATTTAAATGATGTTATATTCACAGCAGAAAAGTTCCGTTTTAGAATATATTTGTTAGAGTGATTGTTGTCAAGATATGTAATTTCTTCGAATTCATATTGCAAGCATTTGTGGTCTGATATGCCTTTATCCTCAACTGTTAGTTTGTAATTTTTACTATTTGTAAATAGAAAATCTATGCAAGTCGAACTGGTAGTAGTCTCTCGAGTTGGCTCATTTACAATTTGACGGAGGTTACATTCAAGCATCATGTTTACTAGCCTATGATAATGATTTGAGTTATTAAATTTATTTATGTTAAAATCTCCTGTAATAACAATGTTTTTATGACGTTTCGATTTTAGCTTAGATAATAACCGATTTAATACATCAAAGAAGGTCTCAATGTCACGGTCTGCTCTATAAATAGTTATTATAATGAGATCAGATTTCAACTCT
Organism: Cydia pomonella; assembly: GCF_033807575.1. NCBI lineage: Eukaryota > Metazoa > Arthropoda > Insecta > Lepidoptera > Tortricidae > Cydia > Cydia pomonella. The sequence goes on from NC_084727.1 coordinate 11,488,111, forward strand.
ATTGCACAACATTCAATTACTAATTCTATTGACAAGTTTGCATAGTCGGGTCGCTCCTTGTATGGGATATCTTGTCGTAATAATATTAGTACTCCTCCACCTTTGTGATTAGGACGATTGTAACTTGCTGCAGCCACATATCCCTCTACTTGCACTGCATCTTTCTGTTCTTCTGAAATCCAAGTTTCTGTGAGGCACAATATTTGATATGGGTGGTCCTGAAGGAGAGTTTCTATTACATGGATCTTATTTTTAATGCTTTGGACATTCTGTACGAATAACTGCAAATTAGTTTCGAAAGGAGTGGTGCCCTGTAGCACTTTCTACAAGGGTCGTATTTTCTATCTTGCTTCATTTGACCATAAAAATATATTTTAAATCCTGTCACCTTTTTGCACTCTCTTTTTCGTTGTAGAATTACCCACCCACATATTGAACCGCTATTACAATATTTGTTTTGCGACATCGGCGAGCTATTCACAGAGAACGTGTTGAGTTGCCTAGAAGACAGAGGACCCCATAGTCAGTGCGTTCTCAACATTTGCATTCTTGGATCGTAAGTGACATTGTTATAGCTTTAGATGTGAACAAGTCTACCGCATCATAGTTAATAACTTATTTTTATAAACTTATTGCACAAAACAAATAATCTTACAGCACAAAAGGCGGACTTAGTGCCATAAGGCATTCTCTACCAGTCAACCTAGTAACCTTACTTATGTAGCGAGAAGATAATCGACATTTCATAACCAAAATAATTTAATAACGATGCCTTATGCCGCATCTACGTATGCGACAACCCAAGAAACTAACCCAGAAATTGTACTTTTCTGTTTGTTCTGGAATCTGTTGCCACTTTTTAAATTCCTAATACCATCCAAAAACTTCAGTTTTTAATTTGTTGTATGAACCGACAGCAAGGATCTTGGTCGTCGATTAGGAGGTACTCAGGTTATTGACATAAAGAAAATCAATTTCATTTTTGTGATCTGATAGTTATTGCTAGTTTATGTCAGAAACGAACTTCTACTAGAAAAATAAGGAAAGTTCATTATTTATTTCGAACAATTAACAATTAGAGTAAAAGAGAATTAGAGTAAAATGTAAATATAGGTACAATAGAAACTTAAACTAATTAAAAACTAAAAATCTATATCCCTGGGGCATAGTGCCAAAGATACTGGCAGCATTTCCTCGCTGAATCGCAACGCTTATTCGTTGAGCGAGGAAACTGTCAGCTCTTTTGTCCCCTGTTACGTCAACCAGCCGTTTGGCCAAATCATTAAAGACGCTCTGAGCTCCCGGGCTCCACGGACCGAGGCTGAAGGCGAGGGTGGTTTGTGAATTGGCGTCGAGACCCCCATATTTCCGCCTTTTGTTGGCCTCGGCAGCCTGTCGACACAGGTCGTGTCCCACACCAACACTCGTCCCATCCTCCACGGTATCAGTGACATACCATCAGGTCTCTTGTCATCGTCCCGGGCTATCCCGGCCCTTGACGGTGACAAGAGACCTGCGGATAATGTCATTGAGCGCGGCGTGACGTGACAATCGCCCCGCGCTTCGCTGGCAAGACAGACCATGACGCCCCCGCTCGTCCACGTCACTCCCACATTGGCATTTTTGCAGTGCACAGATTGATAGCGCAGGCGCAGCCCAACTGCGACACGGAGGGTGTTTCCATCTAGATGAGTGCCAGTATTGGGAGAGGGATATGCGTTGAGCCAGTGGCCAGCCTCCCTAGAACCAACTGCGATCAAACGAGCGCGTTCAGCTCCTTCGCTGTTATCTAGACATGTGGTATAAGTTAATTTCGATAAAGCATCGTCCCAGTTTCTCTGTGATTTTGGATTATTAGGAGGGTCATGTCAGCCAGGCATTTCTAGCATCGTTCAGGTCTGAGATCTCAAAGTTTGTGGGTAAAGCCCTTAGGAAAGTTAGTTTAGAACTGAGATCGTACACCGAGTCGACTTGCTACCAGAAAATCAAGTTAAGTTATCTTATTGTTAGAACTGCGATCATAAACACAACCTACTTGGTAACAGAAAACAGGTTAGGTTGTCTTAGAACTGCGATTATTAACATAACCGTCTTGCTTGCAGAAAAACAGATCCCATCCCAGTCAAAACTAGTTTTCACCAAGGCGCTTCGGAAAACTAGTTTTCATTTGTATTTCAAATTCATTGTAAGCTAAAACTACTGTGATAATTTTTAAATTATCATTATTTATAAAAAAAATTAAAGACTCTCCTTCCAAAGCGGGGAAACTCTACACAAGCCGAATTTTATTATAAAATTAATTTTTAGACTGTAGTTATGTTTATTCACCAAATAATCTTAGATCTAATTCATCAGTAGGTATTTAGCAAAACAAGAATACTTAATTTCTATCAAAAATCACAATTAAACGCCTCAACCGAGGTCATTATCTCTGTATCATAGATCATTGATCGGGTCGCCACTTTCCCGAATGAAGGTTGAGGAGGCGATGGCTGAAATATACGTCATACTCTTGAACAGTTGCTGTTTGTGGAGACCGGTCTGTTTAAGCTAAATCTAAATTATATTTAGTAACTTTATTTTTTAGTTAGATAATTACCTCATTCGGTTCTCGTATGTTTCTTTTATCTTAATCAATGTTTTAATTATACAGGATTTTGAGTTTTGGAGACCCTATACATCTCTAAGGATAATTTGATAAACTATATATTTTTTAGGGTGCCCTATTGATTTTCCGACAAACAATACGCCGATTTTCGATTCGCCGACAACGATTCGCAGACGGGCTCTTTGGCCGAGTAACGATTGGCAGAATGTCATAACGCATAATAGTCGTTTGCACGAGTAGTCAATACGCAGAACATTGATACGCATATTTACGTTTCGTAGAATAATCATTTAGTAACTCTCACAATTACCCGAGAAACTAATTGGTCGAAACACAATAGGTCGAATAATCATTTGGCATATTGATTAACAAAACTTCGCTCTTATTTATGGCTAGACTAGGACATTACTAACCTACAAAACAACTTTCAGTTTGAGTCTGATAAACATGGTTTTGATATATTTAATTACATGCAATTTGCTACTGAGAGCATCGCTTACTTACTCAATACCTACAATATTTACAATACTTATTATACCTAATTTATTTTATATTTATCCAAGTACTCCTTAATACGATAAAAACATTTTCTTGCAACCGGTTTGTCAACTTAATTTTAAAAGATTTATTTTCAAATTTGATTTCATCAGGTAAATTGTTATACAGGGCTATGTACATGTTATAGCAGTTTTTCTTATAAATGTAACAGCGGCAAGGAGGACGATGCACTAGATTTTTGTATTGTGCCCTCGTATGTTTCGTACTTGGCTCACAACGGTATGTAAAATAGTTAGGGTTCTTCTTAGCAAATAGACAGGCTTCTTTTATATATTGACACGGGAGTGGTAATATTTTTAATTTCCTGAACTGTGGCTCGCAACTTCCCATGAACCTAGTATTTTCTAAAGCTCAGATACACCTTTCTTTTAATATAAAGGCTCGCTCTATATCTGTGAAATTTCCCCAAAAAACTAAACCATAGCCTAGCACTGATGATACGTATCCATGATACGCCAACATCGCCGCTTCTAATGAGACTGTTTGTCTCAGTCGTTTTAGAGCAAAGACAAACTTGTTCAACTTCTTACAAATGTGGTCTACTTGATATTTCCAATTTAAATGCTTGTCAATATTAAATCCTAAAAATATACTAAAAATTTATAATTGTCTACTAACTCTACCTTGGCGTTATCATATCTAACAGCTTTTCAGCATAATTACAAAATTTCATTGCTTTGTCATGTCTATGTTGATATGCAATTTATTTCTTTTGAACCAGGCAACGGCGTCTGTTAAGATTTTGTTTACATTGGCCTCAAGAGGATTTTTATTGTCTCCTTTTATTACTAGGGTAGTATCATCGGGAAATATAATACAGTCCTGACTAATACAGCTAGGAAAGTCGTTAATATAACATTAAGCATTTACTTAATACTAAGTTGTAGGGAATGGAATGAGACGCCAAGTGGTAACCAGTGGCTTATTGGTTTTTAACTTACACGTTAATGGCCTAGCTATAAGGAAGGCGGTACGCTGCGGCGTTCTCACCCCTTGCTCGGTCCCTCAGAGATGTCCACTGCATAGACTAAAGGTCAACCGAATATGAAGCTTAGGGACGTAGTGACGTTTCTCAACCCGTGCTCATTTGCTGGTTCACCTTAGTTGGTAGTTTAGAAGATCGTTTCGTAGTTTTAATAAATTCATTAATTTCTTTATTTTACATTATATCATAACTCTGGTCCCCATCGGAACTTACAAAAACTCAGGAGAGTTCACATAATCACTATTCATGCATTCTTAGACATTAGGACTTAATTACGCAACAAGACAGCGTCTACCCGCTTAAGGCCACTCTCCCCTATGTTAAAAAGCGGCCAAGTGCGAGTCGGACTCGCGCATGAAGGGTTCCGTACCATTTGAGACGTATTAAAAAAAAATCTACTTGCTAGATCTTGTTCAACATTTTACCACTTTGGACACATATTTTACCACTTTGGAAGTGTCTCTCGCGCAAACTATTCAGTTTAGAAAAAAATGGTATTAGGAACCTATATATCATTTTTGAAGACCTATCCATAGATACCGTACACGTATGGGTTTGATGGAAAAAAAAAATATTTTTATTTTATGACGTATGAAAAAAACTACTTACTAGATCTCGTTCAAACCAATTTTCGGTAGAAGTTTGCATGGTAATGTATATCATATATTTTTTTTAGATTTTTCATTCTGTTATTTTAGAAGTTACAGGGGGGGGGGGGGGGCCCACATTTTTTCACTTTAGAAGTGTCTCTCGCGTAAACTATTCAGTTTAGAAAAAAATGATATTAGGAACCTAAATATCATTTTTCAAGACCTATCCATAGATACTCCACACGTATGGGTTTGATGAAAAAAGATTTTTTGAGTTTCAGTTCTAAGTATCGGGAACCCCCAAAATTTATTGTTTTTTTCTATTTTTGTGTGAACATCTTAATGCGGTTCATAGAATACATCCACTTTCTAAGTTTGAACGGTATAGCTCTTATAGTTTCGGAAAAAAGTGGCTGTGACAGAATCGGGCAGACAGACGGACATGACGAATCTATAAGGGTTCCGTTTTTTGCCATTTGGCTACGGAACCCTAAAAATTACCTAATTATATTTTGATATTATTTATCTTCTTGAGGTTTTTAGAATGAAATAGTCTATAATTTCAATTTAATCGATACCATTTTTGTAACACATTAATCTAACGACTTCTTCAATTGTTGTGTCTCAGATACTTCTATCTATATCCGTAAAGGATGGCGAGCGCGATGTCCGGACACGGCGACGCGTCGGACGTGGTGATGTCGGGCCTGTCGGGCCGCCTGCCCGAGTCCGACAACATCGAGGAGTTTGCGCAGCAGCTGTTCGCCGGCGTGGACCTGGTCACCGACGACGGCCGCCGCTGGACGCCGGGTGAGCATGAGCATGCATTTCATGATGACATGGTAATAGTGACTGCCTATCCAAGTGCGGCAGCATCGAGGAATTTGTGCGCAGCTGTTTGCCAGCGTAGACCTCTTCACCGCCGATGACTGCCGCTGGACGCCGGTGAACTCTATTTTTTGCGCCCAGATGTAGTTTGCATTTGCGATGATCTCGTGGAGCGGCCGCTGCTCCTGCACCACAATTTCATGTGAGCTGTCTTTTAACAAGCAGCTAACATCGACATGATTAAATTGCCTTCTATGATAAATAAAGATATATTGATCTTTTTTTTAAATTTTACAGCTATTTACTTACATCTATTTAAAAAAAAAAGGTAATATTTGGGTGCAGGCAGGTCAGGGTTGCCTGAACGGAGCGGCAAACTGAAGAGCCTGGCGCACTTCGACGCGGCCTTCTTCGGCGTGCACGCCAAGCAAGCGAATTTTATGGACCCGCAGCTGCGCCTGCTGCTGGAGGTGACGCACGAGGCACTCGTGGACGCTGGCCTCTGCCCCGCCGAGCTGCGCGGCTCCCGGACTGGCGTTTACGTAGGCGCGACCGTCTCAGAGTCCGAGGATCAGTGGAACGCAGACGCGGACAATATCACCGGTTACGCAGCAACTGGTTGTGCCCGCGGCATGTTTGCTAACCGGGTATCCTACACGTTTGACTTCAAGGGGCCGTCGTTCAGTCTTGATTCCGGTTGTGCCAGTTCTATGTTCGCCCTGGTGCAGGCCGTAGATGCCATCCGAAATGGTCACTGCGACGCTGCCGTGGTCGCCGGTACAAACGTCTGCCTTAACCCGCACATAGCCTTAAACTTTCATCGGCTGAAGATGTTATCACAGGATGGACGTTGCGCCGCTTTTGACGCTAGCGGTCGTGGCTACGTACGCGCCGAAGCTGTGGTTGCCGTGTTGCTGCAGCGCCGACGAGACGCGCGCCGCGTGTACTGCGAGGTGCGCGGTGCGAGCATGAACAACGACGGCTACAAGACGAGGGGCATCACACACCCCGCCGGAGCGATGCAACGCCGACTCGCCAATGAGACTTTCGAGAAGGCAAACCTGCAACCGCAGGATGTCGTCTACGTGGAAGCGCACGGCACCGGCACAAAGGTATGTAGTTTACTACTTATATGTAGATGTTCGATGCAATGCACCTTAACAACGCACAACGCAATGCAACGCCGGGTGCATTTGATTAATTAACATTAACATAATTTTCATAATCATATTTTTTTTTGAGAATCAAACAATCTTAAAATAAACATATGAGCAACTTAGCTAATAGCTACTCATTGATTTCGTTATAGACGTATAGTTTCCTCATTTTAAATTTCGATGTACAATTGAATAAAAATAGTGTAAACTTACAGAATACATAACAAAAGCGTAAATGTATATAAATATATACATGCGCGCCCAATATATGAATGCTGTGCGTATTTCGTTCTGCTGTTAGGAATGCTGAATAATGCCTTACTGCGACAACTACGTTCATTTCTACGGGGGACACGGAAACCAATTTTATGTAATAATCTACAACATTTTTAATAATTTTGAATAAAAATACTAAACCTATACAGGACCGTCTAAGTGAAAGTGGCTGGATATTCTGATGTATAGCCGAGGAAGCGTAATTTACATAGTTAAGACCCACTCGAAATTCCAATGCTTTAATGAACTTTTTCTGGAGTCTTTCAATTCGAGTCTTATGGACATTAAACAAAGGATTCCACACTACAGAAGCAAATTCCAATCTGCTGCGAACGTAACTATTTTAAAAAAGTTTATAAGTGACAGGTTTTCGAAAACGTTTTGCTACGCGAAGAACGAAACGCAGTTTTTTATATGCCTTGTTTAAAATATGATCTATATGAGGGTTAAACGTTAGTTTTGCATCCATTAACACCCCTAGGTCACGTATACATACTGTGCTGTCGTGTAAGAGTACTGCCACACAACCGGTAACTGTACCCCTAGTGTAAATATTTTCGACAGCGAAACGTGACGTACGCGTTTGCGTTAAGTGTCATTTTGTATGAGATTTTTGACTTTCCAAAACGTCCCGCTTGGCGCGCTGTTCAAAAACCCATACAAAATGAGACTTAACGCAAACGCGTACGTCACGTTTCGCTGTCGAAAATATTTACACTAGGGGTACTGAATGCAATGGGATCCCGTTTTTCACGTGAAAGTAATAACGGAACAATTGTCACTATTTAAAAACAGATTATTTTCCACACAATCAGTTTCAAACCTAGTTAAATCATCCTGAAACAAAGCACAGTCGACGTCAGTTTTAATGACTCGAAATAATTTAGTATCATCGGCGTATAAAAGAGCTTTTGAATTTGTTAGACACTCCGTGATATCATTTATGTATAAAATAAATAATAATGGGCCCAAATGGGACCCTTGAGGGACACCTGAAGTAGTTATTTTAAAAGTCGATGAGAAACCTACGAGTACAACACTTTGGGACCTATTTTCTATATAAGATTTTACCCATCGAAAAAGATCACCGTGGATGCCAAGGTTCCAAAGTTTCACCAAAAGCGTATTGTAAGAAATTGTATCGAACGCTTTGGCGAAGTCTGTGTAAACTGCGTCCACTTGATACTTATTATCCATTGCAACTAGTATGACTTCACTAAAGGACAAAAGATTACTCTCCACGCTTCGGTCCTTGTAGAACCCGTGCGGACTCGGATTGATATGACGCCGGACAGCGTATGATTATGATAATTGATCAGTAACAATTTTCTCTAACTTGGAGATAGACCTATATTTTTCGATGTCCATATCTTGATTGTTTGTGAGAAATGGTTTGCATTGCCAGTAATTACTATTGTAACAATTTTACATGGACTCACCAAGACCTACTTTTACAGGTGTACAAATAAATATTTCCTATGCACTCTTACAACGAAATGATGTCAAGCAATACAATCATAAATCATAATCTTAACTCTTACGTAATACCAATCATGCAATAAAAAAATGAAGTAAAATAAAATCGAAGTCAAACACAATCAAATCCTATTAATGAATAATTATTTAAAAATTCACTAATACTATGAAAACATCTCTGTACTAAATTAATTTTTAACAAGCAGAAACGCCTGCTAACGATACTGTAAAGCTTAGAATAAATTTAAAACTGGAAAAATGACTGCTTTGGGTGAGACTTGAACTCACGGCCTCTGGATCGATACTCCAGTGCTCTGCCATCTGAGCCATCAAGACCTCATCCATAGTCATTCCATTATAGTGCAAGTCAGCCTATAAAATGCAAAAACATAAATACAAAATACATATAAACTCAGCGGCCAGATCACGACTATTTTGTTTGGTTACGGAAGACCAGTGCGTTTCTTGGAGTTCTGAATTAACGGCGTGGTAGTCAGTTTTTAACCTATATCGATTTCCGTTATTAGATTTTTTTGTACCAGTTGCCATAGCAACTATTATAATGATCTGTGATAACCGTCTTACAGACTTAAACCAATTAATTAGATTTCGATTTAACGAATGTGGTCAAAACACGATTCGCGCCGAGTAGGTTCAGAGATTGCTGGCCGAAGTCCCGATTCAGCCATGAAGCCCATGAAACAAAGGTAGAAGTAGTAAAGTAGTAAAACTCTTTATTGTACAAAAATGAAAATAAAACAAGAAATAAAACACTCATCATTAATACAAAGGCAAACTTATCCCTTTAAGGGATTTCTTCCAGTTAACCTTTAAGCAATTAGTCGTTAGTTTGGTGGTTAGATGTGTTCAAGATATTACGATTGTACCTTTTGAGCGCATTACCTAGACTAGACGACTGAGTGAAAGACGGCGACCGGTATATACCGAGGACCTTCTTCGAAAAACGGTTCAGTAACAGTAGCGTTCCAGTTTTCTGTGACATAGGCTACAACGCCGCCAGCTTTTTTGTCGAGTACATTGAGTAGCCTGCGGAGGTTATCATGGTTCCATTTTTGTCACTTGTCACTATGCCCGTCACTTTCGCACTTACATACTTGTTAGAACGTGACAGGCAAGGTGACAAATGATATAGAGCCGACCATCTTAGCCCTACTGGAATCTGTGCAGGTTGCACTTCAGCTCCTAGCCAACACTCTGTTAATATAATTATATATAATATATATATATAATATTTCTCATTTTACAGGCGGGTGATCCGGAGGAGCTAAATGCAATCACGGAGCTGTTCTGCAAGGAGCGGCAGTCGCCGCTGCTGGTGGGCTCGGTGAAGTCCAACATGGGTCACGCGGAGCCCGCCTCGGGGCTGTGCTCCGTCGCCAAGGTGCTGCTGGCGATGGAGCGCGGCTTGATCCCCGGGAACCTGCATTATAAAAGCCCCAATAAAAACATCACTGCGCTCAGTGACGGCCGCATAAAGGTAACACGTACAGTTATTTGTGCACTAAGAGAGCAAAGTTAGTTTTTGCTGCGAGAAATGATGAAAATAAATAAATTTGAAATATACAATAAATATTATCCATAACCATGTATGTCCATGACACCTCAATGGATTTCTAATATAATTTATTTTTTCATTTATCAATTTGCGAAGCATGATAGGAATCGAGACCGTATTAAAAGCCTTGGCGATGTCCAGGAATACAGCGATACAGTTTCGACCCTCATCCATGTGAGAGATCAGTCTCGCAGGTAACAACGTCCTCCGTGGACCTCCCTTGCCGAAAACCGAATTGTCGATCAGAAAGTAGTTTATGTTTTTCTAAAAATGTAATTAAACTTTCATTGATTCAACGTTCTAGTTGGTTTTAGTAACTAGGAGCAGGCTTAAAGAAGAAGAAATATAGTTCGTGTCATCCACGATGACGCGAAGATTTGTCATATCTAACCTTTAATAACATGACATTACGATACGAGACAATGACACGATCCGACAACCCCGTGAATGACACGATCTATAGAACGGTCATTACTGGGAACATTCTTGGAGGGGAAACAGTTATGGATTGGGGTAACAGTAGGTATTCGTTTTACAATTCGGAGGAAACTTGTCCGTGGATACGCAGAGGTTAAAAATTGCCACTAGGGGTTCTGATATCACCATGCACCAATTTCCTTAAGAAGTTTATTGTTTATACTAGAGCTATACATTGGAGCTAGAAATATTTTGTGCTTGAATAAGACTGTAGACTGCACGTTGGTCAGTAGGTTCAAAGTGTTAAGTGTAGGTTCAATGTATTACTGGGGTTAGGGCTTCACTTTATCGGTAAGAACGTATAAGAAAGGTACTCATAAGTTTAAATCTTCTCGAGGCAGAGGTGTAGGGTTAGAGCCGGTATAGCTTTATTTGACGTTCGTAAGCGCATTGTAATATGCCTACTTGAATAATAAACTATCTTTATCTTAGCGAAAGAAAAGTCCCCTTTCTACGGCCTCTGGCCCCACTACCATACCATACTATACTGTACCATACCTTACCATACTGTGCCGTATCAATTTGCCCTAATAATCTTAATTCCCAACTCAAAAGGATGTAAGTTAATGGAATTGTTTTGCTAAACACTACGACGTTTACCTTGTGTGTGTTGCAGGTGGTGCAAGAGAACACGCCATGGTCCGGTGGGTTGGTAGCAATGAACTCGTTTGGGTTCGGAGGTGCCAACGCGCACGTTATCCTCGAGGGCGGGCGCGGCCACCGCCCGCCGCCAACCGAGTACCCGGCGCCGCGTCTCGTCCTGGCCTCGGGCCGCACCGACGAGGCCGTCGAACGGATGCTCGAGTTAGCGGCCTCACACCCGCGCGACGCTGAACTACACGCTCTAATAGATGCCGTGCACGCGCGAGCTATTTCCGGGCACCCGCGCCGCGGGTACGCCGTGCTAGATCCTGTAATGTCACGAGATCCTGTAATGGAGGTGCTCGAGACTGACAGTGAGCGCCCGATCTGGTTCGTCTTCAGCGGCATGGGCTCGCAGTGGCCCGACGCGGGACGCGCGCTGCTGCGCCTCCCGGTGTTCGCGGCGAGCATCGCGGCTTCTGCCGCAACGCTTGCGGCATACGGCTTGGATCTCTGTTATCTGGTTACGGAGGCGCCGGAGGCCGCCTTCGACGACGTGATTAATTGCTTCGTGTGCATCACCGCAGTACAAGTGGCACTGGTGGATATGCTACGCGAGTTGCGTGTGCATCCTGATGGCATCGTTGGCTCTTCTTGTGGAGAAATAGGTCAGTTCCAATCGTTTGAACATTATTGTGTTTCGTGAAACTAGGTAAGGCACACCATACTATAATAGGCTTATTGTTCGGTCGATGGGCATACACCAAAGCAGCCATCAGTAGGTGGGCTTAGAAATTATGAATAAATTAAGACAAAGTCATCCACGATGACGCGCAAAATGGTCAAATCTAACATTTAATATTATGACAATCCGAGTTAAGGCACGCGTCGTCGTGAATGATACGATCTATAGGGAGCGTGCATGAACTATAGGAGGCAGCACAGGAGCCGTCAGATTTTTGGCGCGAGGCGTAAATGTGACGTTTATTGTTCCGATGTAGCCCACGAGATGGCAGAAGCTACCATGCACAACAAAACACGTGACGTGTAAATTTACATGTTTATGGTTCCGATTCAGTTCAGGCAACAAGATGGCAGACCCTCCAACGCGCACGGTCCCTATATCATTGTGGGTCGTATCGTGTATTACTTTATTTTATAACTATGGAAGAGTGGCAAGTACCTTTACCTATAATCATTGGTATCAAAATAAAACCGGTCTATTTGTGTTTTCGGGAGGTGGGCAGTTTAAAGAATTTGGCGCGGACGAAAACGCGGCTTGAGGCCGGTAATTAACCCTTTTCTAGGCCTCACCAATCTACAAGATTTTCCCAAAAAATCCAAATATATTCCAATTAATCCAGCTTTGATGATTCATTTGAAGACAAGTAACATTTCCTGAAAGTGTAATCTAATTTGAACCTTCAATCGGAATGCTAAAGTTGAAATTCTAATGGCGCGTATGTGGTCGATAAATCGTACTATGCCTGGAAAAGGTTTAAATAATATTCCGCACGCAGGCTGCGCGTACGCGGACGGCACGTTGACGGCGGAGCAGGCGGTGCTGTGCGCGTACTGGCGCGGGCGCAGCGTGCGCGACGCGGCGCTGCCGGGTGCCATGGCCGCCGTCGGCGCGTCGTGGGACGCTGCCCGGCAGCACTGCTCCGCTGACATTCAGTGCGCTTGCTACAATACTCCCCAAGATGTCGTGGTAGGTGCTTCTATAACTTACACGTACAGTTGAAAGCCTCGTATTTACGTTTCGATTAACGATTTCTATCAAAAATCACGGACTCAAAATTAAGTAACAAACTTATTTAACTGGGATCGTTTTACAGATATCAGGTCCGTGCGAATCGATAGAGAAGGCGGTAGCGAGCCTATCAGCAGAGGGCGTGTTCGCACGCGTGCTGTCCCCTCGCGTGCCGTTCCACAGCTCGTATTGCGCGGCCGCCGCCCCGATGCTGCTGGCTAGCCTACTGAAGGTCATCCCCGACCCGAAGCCGCGCAGCGCTCGCTGGCTGTCGACCTCAGTACCGCACGACAAATGGGGTTCAGATCTGGGTGAGTTACTCTCACTCTCATTCTCTCCATCTTAGTGCTGTTGCGACAGAAACCTTAATCTGACTTTCCGACCCAAAGAGGACATTAAGGCTTAATCGGATTAGCCAAGTTTCCTCGTGGTATATATATTTTTCACCTAAAAGCAGGGTAAAGGCACCAGTAGTCAGCCTTATAACGCATTTTTAAAGTTTGTACTCTCGACGTTTCTACAGGATTAGTCGGATAAATAAACGCATGACATGGTTAGATCAAGTGTTTATTATAGTTTTGAAATAAAGTATGTCAAAAAATAACAATCTTCTTTATATTATCTATAATTAAGATTAAACAAAAAAATTGCACTTTTCTCCAGTAGTCAGCCTCTAAAATCCAGTAAGCAGCCTTTGTGTACTCAGTACTCAGCCTTTATAAACTATTAATAACAATGAAATAAAAAAAACACTATTATATGTATTAAAGTTAACGATATTATAATATTTATCATTCCTAGGTAGGAAGCTAGAGTATAGGTAGGTCTAGGTACCTATACTCTTATAAGTACAATTCTTATGCCACGAAATTTGTAGGCCATAGGTGCTTAAAATTATTCTTGCAAACAAATAAACACTGTATTTATCTTCTATTTTATCTGTTTATTGAATATAATTCATTATTTTTCCGTTAGATATTGGAATATTTCTCAACAAAAGTATGTATACACTTTTGAACCTTATTTAAATGAGTTAAAGTTCATAATATTTGGCAGCGACGTACCAAGGAAGATAATGGCTGAGTACTGGATCCGTGAAACCCAGTGGTCAGCCGCATTAAAACGTTATTTCAAATGCGGCTGACTACTGGGTTTTACTTTAAATTGACTGAGACATGCCTAACTAAATTTGAAAATGTAAATGTAACGGTCCTAACGGTCGCATTGGATCGAAAATAAAAAAAATAACTAATAACCCGAAAGTCAGCCGCGGGAGGCCGGACACTGGATTTTTGTAAAAAAGTGGTATCCAGTGGTCAACCTCCTCAATTTATAAGTTAAATATTGATATTTCTATTTAAATATAACGCAATTTAATAGATAAACTAACCAATAAACCCATCATTAACAAAAAACAGTAACTTTTTATATTAAAACATATTTTTTCGCACGCGTTAAAAGAACACCACGTGCAGTAAAAAATATGGCGGACATGACACTCCAGCTCTCGTCAACAAACATCACCTTTATGAACGAGTATATTTCCTCTCCCCGATACCTCACCGCACCTGCCGCGTTACGTATTAACGAATAAAGAATCGGAGCTCCTATTTGACTACACGCGATTTGTTTAATCGAATATACCAGATATTTATGACCAATAAACGACTTAAAAGGCTGACTACTGGTCCCTGGCTGGCCACTGGTGCTGTTACCCCACTTGATACCTACTTATCACGTCTCATATTTTATTAAATTTTAAACATCAGTATTTTAAAAGTAAAGCTCATTTATACCTAACTACCTACTGGTTTCGTATGAACTAGTGACATAATTAAATGAAGAGCTATGACTCCCCAGGGAGTTTTTTTAAATACTACGTCGGTAGCAAACAAGCATACGGCCTGCCTGATGGTAAGCAGTCTCCGTAGCCTATAGACGCCTGCAACTTCAGAGGTTTTACATGCGCGTTGCCGACCCTAACACTCCGCACCCTCGTTGAGTTCTGGCAACCTTACTCACCGGGAGGAACTCAACACTATGTCTAGTCTAGTGGTATTAGGCTGCGGTTTTCTGTAAGGTGGAGGTACTTCCCCAGTTGGGCTCTGCTCTAGATCTGGAAAGACATCCGCTATGCTGTGCCCTACCACACAAAGTGAGATGACATTCAGTACCTATACCTCTCTTGAAATGCCGCCTACCTGCATGAACTAAGATCTTTTTCGAGCAAGTGTGATGAAAAATACTATTACTTATTCTGTGCAATGGTGTTCGGTGTTCCAGATCGGTTGAGCGACGCGGCATACCAAGTGAATAACTTTGTGTCGCCGGTGCGGCTGGACGAGGCCCTTGCGCGGGTGCCGGCGCACGCTCTGGTGGTGGAGCTGGCGCCGCACGCGGTGCTGCAGGCATCACTGCGGCGCGCGCTGCCGGCCGCGGCGCACGTGCCGCTGCTGCGGCGCGGCGCACCCGACCCGCTCCTGCACCTGCTCGCCGCCGTCGGCAAGCTCTACGCTTTCGGCGCACAACCACAGGTACATCCCTTCACACTTGCAGGATGCTTTCTCGTAGGCATACGGGAAATATTATTAACGGTTAAATGAGGCAACGTAACATTACTTGTAATGCGAAGTCACATCTTGAACTTGAATTACATCCCAAGCAGAATAAATGCATTGTAAAAATTATTTACTGCACAGAACCTGGCATCCATCTTAGTAATATACGTAACATACAAATACAAAGTTCTTGCCCTATGACGATCTACGCTACCAACAATATGCCGGTATGTATATGTGGCGAACATAGTCCTTATTTTTTTGCGAAAATAAATATTTTTTATAAGGTGGCGCGCCTGTACCCGGCGGTGTCGTGGCCGGTGTCGCGCGGTACGCCAGCGCTGGCGCCGAGCGTGCGCTGGGACCACTCCGCCGAGTGGCGCGTGGCCGACTTCAGCTCCGACCGCAGCGCCGGCGGCGGCGCCGCGACTGTCTTTCAGTACGACATCGGCAAATCCGAGGACGCGTTCATCACCGGGCACATCATCAACGGCAGAGTCCTTTTTCCTGCCACTGGATACCTAGTAAGTTATTCCTTTGTTAACCGTGTTATTTTACCTTCCTCTCAACTGTTCAAATCTTATATGAAAAAAATATTTATTAACAGACCACCAGCGATTCATTGTTTGTTAGTAACATTTTAACCTAAGTACTAATGTTAGTAACCTAGGTATATATCCACTTAGACCTACCAATGACTACTTCTGTCCAGTACCTAATGAGCAGACAGTTCGGGGCACTCGTCTAACGCCCTCAGCATGGTGTTAGTGCTGTCGCACACTCGTCGTAGCAATGAGGCCACTCTTTTACGTCTAATGGCTTAAATTCGTCGGTTCGCGCCTTACCTTCCGGACGCGGACGGGCCGGTTGTGTGGAA
Source organism: Cydia pomonella (assembly GCF_033807575.1). NCBI lineage: Eukaryota > Metazoa > Arthropoda > Insecta > Lepidoptera > Tortricidae > Cydia > Cydia pomonella. The sequence goes on from NC_084727.1 coordinate 11,504,412, forward strand.
ATTTGGAAAATGCTTTGCCAGTTGAAATAACTGATAAGATTAGCTGGATGTCAACAACATTATCTGTCTCTGCCTCTAGTTGCCATTATATTTATTGCTATAATACCCCTGTGACCGTCAAAAAGTTTAATAGATACCTAATCGCGTTAATGATGACTTCCAAACCTTTGTGTTTCGCTTGACGCAAAATGGTTGACCATCTCGAACTTTTGAAATGTTTTGCTTTCCATATAGCTCTCGTGGTAAACAATCACTTTGCCCTCTTCAACAAATAACTAGTGTGTGTGTGTGTCTACAGGCAATAGTGTGGCGAGCCGTAGCGAAGCTTAACAATTTAGAGCTAGAGAAGACCTCAGTAGTGCTGGAGAACGTACAATTCCGCCGCGCTACCATTATGGTGCCCAACGTGCCGTCACGGTTTTACGTCACGTTGCCAGACTCAGGAAGTTTTGAGATTAACGAAGGAGGTGAAGTGGTGGTGACGGGCACGGTGCGGCTCACCAGCGACCCCGCCGCCGAGCGCCTCCCTTCAGCCGCACTCGACGAGCCCGATTATAAGATGGAGCAGCTGCTGCCTCTGGAATCTGGAGATATCTACAAAATGTTATGCCTCCAAGGATCAAACTACAAGGATGTGTTTCGCGGAATCAAGTTTTCGGACGCGCGCTTTACTCGCGGTCTGCTCGATTGGTCGGACAACTGGATCGCTTTTATGGACACGATGATGCAGTTTTTTTTCTTGAGCGAAGATAGACGTGGAATATACTTGCCGACGCGTCTGCAGCGTGCGGTCATCGACCCCGGCGGCGCACCGAGCGGCGGTGGCGGCGGCGTCCGGAGGTGCCGTGCCGATCAGTACGAGCCGTAGTGTTGGTGTCACGGTAGCCGGCGGAGTCGAACTCCGGGGAGTGAAGTGGTCACTCGCGACGCGCCGCGTCGACACCGCTTCACCCATGCTGGAAAAATACATATTTATTCCATTAGTCGGAGCATGCGTGGAGTTGGAGAAGCGGCAAGCGCTCACCGTTGCGCTGCAGCTGGTGGTAGAGAACTGCAGGTTGACAACGCTGAAGCTCATCGAGCACGCGCTGCGACGGCCCGCGGCAGAACTGCTCCTGCCACACGCCATGCAAGGTATTTTTTTTGATTTGATTAATAAAGTAGTTCATGCGTATCAGTTGCAATGCATAATTGGATGCCTTAACACTCGAGAGTAATCCTTTTATGAAATTCACTTTCATAATTATGTATGCACAGTCGCATTACTACTTTAGTTATGTACCTTATTTACATACATTATAAGTAATCTATCAGAAGGCGACGGCTGATGGCCTGACTTGCTACAATTTTTTTATATTAATTGAATCTAACTAACTCCCTACCTAACCATTGATGTAACAAAGTGTGGCAATGCCATAATCAACGTCATTCCTACGATTTCTAAAAGCATGTTCAATGTTTACAAATAAGTAAAGGAAAAGTAAAAATCGCTGTCTCGGGCGTGACAAGTTAGATCGTTTATCGGATATCAGAAAGATGTAAAATGTATAACATATGATTTTTTCTGGATTTATTTATTCATTCAATAATTTTAATTTCAATTTCATTATTCTTCAATTTAGGCATTAACATAATGCACCCATGAATGTCAAAAAAGTACATTTGTACAGAATTCAAACTAAATTAAACAATCACAAACATATACAGCAAATACATATCCATTATTCATTTTAAAAAATTACATAATTGGTATACATAGCAAAAAATAAATTAAATTTCAATTACTTAACCGTTACTTGGCTTTTCACTTATGTACATTTTCCATATATCCCGACTCTATAATATGCTCTAGCAATTAGTGCTTGTTTTACAAAAAAATTAAATTTTGTATTCGTGAGTTTATAAATTTTTAGTACAATGTTTTTTGAGAGGAACAAGAAGGACTTTTTTGTTTTTACTAGTCTATTAGAAGAAACTTTAAGCTTACCCGAATTTCTGGTAACCTTTGGTTTATCAGTATTTGTTAGAAAATTGTACAGATTTCTCCTGACATACATTATTATCTCGAATATATATAGACGGCAGCGTTTAAAATGTCAATTTTCTTGAAAAAAAATAAAAGACTCCCGCTCGCTTAAGTTATTTATTGCCATTATTGCTCGTTTTTACACTTTTTCACTAAGATAAACATTTAAAAAGATGTTAAAATCAATTTTATGGTAAATTTTTCTATATTTTCGTAAATAACTCGTAAACGGTGGCCAATAGCAAAAAACGTTGTTAAACGTAAATAATCTATACCAGGGGTTCCCAATCTTTTTCAACATGCGGCGCAGTTACAAGTTTAGTATTTTGCAACGGCGCCTTGTAAATTTATAATCACGGCCGAAAAAGAGTGACACGACGCTATATTATTTACCGATGCGAGCGCTCAAATAGGTACCCGCGAATATTTGTGGTTTCGGATAATGATAGAACTCACGGCGCCCCCTCTTTACTTTCTACGGCGCACCAGGGCGCCGCGGCGCACACTTTGGGAACCCCTGATCTATACAAAATTTTCTACAAAAAAAATGCAGTACACTTTATATGCAAGAATCACAATAAGTTCAATAAGACTCGGGTTGCGTGTACTTCGACAACGATTTACATGTATATACGAGTACATAAATATTTATACATACTTAAATACATAGAAAACACTCATGACTCAGGAACAAATAACCATGCTCATCAAACTAAGCTCAAATCAATATGTAATCAGGTGGTAATCAGGCTCTAAAGCAAGTGTACTCACTTGTAAAGCCTTGGCCTTATTAGATAAAAATTGATTATTGATTATTTTCAAATATATTTGAGAAATTAACTAAATTTTAATTCAAGAAAGCACCCTTGAAATTAACGGAGTTTTAAAAAAACAGAAAAGATAAGTTAGTTTATTATTGAAGTATTTAGGCATATTAAAATGCACTTATGAACGTCAAATAAAGCTACACCGGCTCTAACCCTACACCTCTGACTTATAAACATAATGAATTAAAATATATTTATACATACTATTATTATCAATGTATGAAGGTTTATAAACCTATTATAAATTATAATATTTATATATTCTGCATGCCCAGTAAATAATGTATAAACTTCTAACCACCGATAGGGCCTTAGGCTGGACCAGTACCCCTAGTGTAAATAAATTCGATTTCGAAACGTGACGTACGCGTTTGCGTTTAGTCTCATTTTGTATTGGATTTAGAAAGAGCGCGCCAAGCGGGACGTTTTGGAAACTCAAAATCCTATACAAAATGAGACTTAACGCAAACGCGTTCCTCACGTTATGATGTGATGTTATGATGGGGTACAGATAATGCACTTTAAGTCTTACAAAAGTTTCGTGGTTTTAGAGATAATCGAACTTTTCTGTCTGTTTTAATAGCTATAGCACCTTACTTAACTTCAATCACCATTTACGCCATACCTTTATTTGTAAAGATGTAAATGGCATGTGTTGTAAAGTTATTATACCATTTTAGAATCAATATCGGATAAACTTCAGTAGAATCCCCATACTCGTATAATGACATCGAAGGGAAGTGACAAATACGTCATACTGAGTGGATGTCATATAAAAAGTAGTTCATAAACTTCTTATTTATGTTAAGTTTTCTATATTAATCAAAAAATCCTTCATAAGAGATAACTTTTGGTACTGGGTTAGACCCAGGAACCGCCACCGACGTCATCTTCTCTCGTTTCCGTCTGCAGAATGATTGACAGCATAACTTCAATTGTTCTCGATTTCAATCGTTTTAACAGCGCACTCTATGACGCCTTAGCGGAACTGCATCAAACGCCACTCAGGTGTAACATAACACTCTAGCTTGCTCTATTTGTCAAATATGGCGTTATTCAAACGCTTAAAGGCGATAGATGGCACATTCTGTCGTTCTCCGACATATATATATATATATATATATATTACATGTGTGTGTGTATATATGCAGTACTAGCGGCGGAGCCGGGGGTTCGCGCCGAAGCAACGCTTTTGGCCGGCGTCGAAGCATCGCTTTACACCGACGTCATGCGTCCCCTCGGAATCAAGGTAAGCTACGCAAGCCAGGAAAAGTTTAAATAAGGTTAAAAACTCACAGCTTAAATTAGTTCCAAATATTTTTTTACCAAACAAAAGTCTGTGGTATAACATGTTGCGTCTCGGTGTGTTCGAGCGGCAGGTGGCGGTAGGTGCCCCAGTCGCTGGCGCGCAGCACGTTGAAGGCCAGGTCCTGCCGCACTGCTCAATGGAGTACTTATCATAAAAAAAGCGGCCAAGTGCGAGTCGGACTCGCGCATGAAGGGTTCCGTACCATTTAAGACGTATTAAAAAAAATCTACTTGCTAGATCTTGTTCAACATTTTACCACTTTGGACACATATTTTACCACTTTGGAAGTGTCTCTCGCGCAAACTATTCAGTTTAGAAAAAAATGATATTAGGAACCTAAATATCATTTTTGAAGACCTATCCATAGATACCCCACACGTATGGGTTTGATGAAAAAAAAATTTTTTTAAATTTTATGACGTATTAAAAAAACCTACTCACTAGATCTCGTTCAAACCAATTTTCGGTGGAAGTTTGCATGACAATGTATATCATATATTTTTTTTAGTTTTTTCATTCTGTTATTTTAGAAGTTACGGGGGGGGGGACACACATTTTACCACTTTGGAAGTGTCTCTCGCGCAAACTATTCATTTTAGAAAAAAATGATATTAGAAACCTCAATATCATTTTTGAAGACCTATCCATAGATACCCCACACGTATGGGTTTGATGAAAAAAGATTTTTTGAGTTTCAGTTCTAAGTAGGTATGGGGAACCCCCAAAATTTATTGTTTTTTTTTTCTATTTTTGTGTGAACATGTTAATGCGCTTCATAGAATACATCTACTTACCAAGTTTGAACAGTATAGCTCTTATAGTTTCGGAAAAAAGTGGCTGTGACATAATCGGACAGACAGACGGACATGACGAATCTATAAGGGTTCCGTTTTTTGCCATTTGGCTACGGAACCCTAAAAATGGTCCTAATAGTAAACCATGGAACTTGAACCCAGGAAGGCTGCATCCCATTTGATTGTTGAGATATTCACATTTATTGTGACAACAATTCTGCTACCAAATACGTTTCAGTGGCAATGGTATTTGTAAATAGTTCAAGTACCTTATAGGTCCATTTTCACCGTTTACAGTGTAAACTTTACACCAAGCCGAACAAGCACCTTTTTAACTGCAAGTTTTAATTAGACGTCTGTTATAAGTCGATTTAAGAAACTGTTTTTAAAATTTTTTTAGGTGTCAAACAGGGACACGCCAGACGGTGGAGCTGGAAATAACTGGCATTTGGCTTTGGGCACCGACGTGCTGGCAAGCGGGGCGCCGGTCGAATTGAACGCCTTAGGCGGCCGCGCCGACTTCGTGCTGCTGGACGAGGCAGCCGGCGCGCTTGACGACGCTGGCGGGCCCGCGCAACTCAACGCCTGCGGACTCACACTGGTATTGACTTCTACTCCTTCACCTTTGTTTGTCATTTATACTTCCATGAACACTTCTATTATGAACATGCATAATAGGCCTGGTGAAAGGTTTCTCTATTTCCCATAACAACACAGATTTTTCTTTAGTTATTTTATAAATATAGTGGTAGTTTATATATTATATTTTATTTATTTGTGTAGTTTCTAAATATAGTTTGCTTTTTTAAATCCATTCCACTTATTTTTCTCTATCTGTGCCTATTGTATGTCATAAAGTTTAAATAAATAATATTAGGCACTTTAATTAAAAGTCTTAAGTGCCACGTCAAAAGTATTTTAAAAGTTAAAATGCTTCTTTAATTGAAATTGTATTTTAGACAGTCCATTGTCTTAATTGTCTATGTACCTATAATATAACACCATGTATTTATCTATGTAACAAGGCCACGCCGCCGCGGTGCGTGCCGTCTATTTTTTGGGCAGTAAATACCTAAATATTATATACTTACCTAGAGACTCGTCATAATTTACATTTTAAATACAGTTAGGTAATTTACATGGTAAAAATTATTCAATTTTAGTTGAAGTTAATGAATTTTTTTAATATATCCACGAAGGTATCTCGACTGCGCGTCGCGTTGCGAGAGTACGTGCTGCTGCGGCGCATTCCGGATGTCCCGGCTACGAAAATCGTCATAGAAGTGCACGATGACGACTTCACCTGGGTGGAACATTTGAAGGTCGCCATGAAGCGCGCCGAGAGCGAGGACTTGCGGGTGATCGTGTGGTCGCGCGCGCCCGAGTCCGGCGTGCTCGGGCTGGGCACGTGCCTGCGACGCGAGCCGGGCGGCGCGCGCCTGCGCGTGTTCCACGTGCCCGACGCGCCGCACGCGCTCGCCGCCGACGCGCCGGCGCGGCGGGACCTCGCCTTCAACGTGCTGCGCGCCGGCGCCTGGGGCACCTACCGCCACCTGCCGCTCGAACACACCGAGACGCAGCAGCCGGTACGTCTTCACATCTATATTACCTAATGCTCCTATTACATATTGCAGCTACTATATCTGCTGGAAATACTTATTTCCCGGTCTCTTTCCGGCCTTCACGAAAGTGCAAAATTTCATACAATCCGTAGGTAGTAGTCAAATTAGAGTTTTAATACCTACTCCTTTTTCGAAATTCATAAAACGACGGAACTGTAAAACTATTGTATAAGATTTTTTTTTATTTTTTGAAAGATGTAACAGACAATAATACTTTAAACAAGGCGTAGGGATGTGATGACTCCATCGGTCCGCCCGCTGGTTTTACCAGTTTAACCAGTCGACGCAGGGCAGCTTGTAGCGAGGCACTTGATTATAGACAGAACTAGAACGGCCTGTTTATCGGGATACATTTCCGGGAATGTGCGATAGGATTCATAATCTAATCCCCCCCATCTCCGTTCTGCCACCGTGGGACTAGACGCGTACTTGCGTTTCACCCTTACCTCGTTACTCTGCCGCTGATTCGCACTAAACGCTGCGCATCCAGCTTTATCATGCAAACGGCTAAGGAGTGGAATTCACTTCCTGCAAATATATTCCCAGTCCACTATAATTTGGATCTTTTTAAATCGAGAATAAATAGACATCTTTTAGGTAAGCATGTTCCATCCTAGACTGCATCGGCACTTACCATGAGGAGAGATTGTGGTCAAATGCTTACCTTTTTCCAATAAAAAAATTAATTATCCACTACAATACACTGATATTAATTACACTTCGTGACAAAACTGCAAAAACTGTTTATCTGATCGACGATGTTGTTTATTCCAAACACCTATATAACCTCTCCTCCATACACATCGAAAATAAGTGGACATTTTTTTTGGCACAAAAGCACGAGAAGCTGCCCTCGGTGCCCCATTTATTAAAAAGCGGCCAAGTGCGAGTCGGACTCGCCCATGAAGGGTTCCGTACCATTTATGACGTAATTAAAAAAACTACTTACTAGATCTGGTTCAAACCAATTTTCGTTGGAAGTTTGTATGGTAATGTATATCATATATTTTTTTTAGATTTTTCATTCCGTTATTTTAGAAGTTACAGGGGGGGGACACACTTTTTTTCACTTTGGAAGTGTCTCTCGCGCAAACTATTCAGTTTAGAAAAAAATTATATTAGAAACCTAAATATCATTTTTGAAGACCTATCCTTAGATACCCCACACGTATGGGTTTGATGAAAAAAAAATTTTTTTTTAAATTTTTATGACGTATTAAAAAAAAACTACTTACTAGATCTCGTTCGAACCAATTTTCGGTGGAAGTTTGCATGGCAATGTATATCATATATTTTTTTTAGATTTTTCATTCTGTTATTTTAGAAGTTACGGGGGGGGGACACACTTTTTACCACTTTGGAAGTGTCTCTCGAGCAAACTATTCAGTTTAGAAAAAAATTATATTAGAAACCTCAATATCATTTTTAAAGACCTGTCCATAGATACCCCACACGTATGGGTTCGATGAAAAAGATTTTTTGAGTTTCAGTTCTAAGTATGGGGAACCCCCAAAATTTATTGTTTTTTTTCCATTTTTGTGTAAACATCATAATGCGGTTCATAGAATACATCTACTTACCAAGTTTGAACAGTATAGCTTTTATAGTTTCGGAAAAAAGTGGCTGTGACAGAATCGGACAGACAGACGGACATGACGAATCTATAAGGGTTCCGTTTTTTGCCATTTGGCTACGCAACCCTAAAAAAAGGGTTGCTTAGTATATAATTATTAGTAGTTTGAGTCTGAGATTGAAGTCACTAATGGTGTAGATGGAGCACGCGTTCGTGAACACGCTGACGCGGGGCGACCTGTCTTCGCTGCGGTGGATCGAGAGCGACATGCAGCACGCACTGCAGGCTCGCCCCGGCGCCAGTCTCTGCCGCGTGCACTGCGCGCCGCTCAACTTCCGCGACGTCATGCTTGCCACCGGCAAGCTGCCTCCCGACGCGCTGCCAGGACACCTTGCGGAGCAGGTAATTTCCGATTTAAATTAACTCAAATTCAGTACGTAATAGTAGTTTATGCGACTGCTACATAATGGAATTAATTAAAAGCATTAAAATACGAGTGTGGGATGGACTGATATTAGAAATTAGGTTAAATCAAATTCCTTTGTTTATTACGCAAGTAGGTTTAAAAGAGGTATGGACACTGTGAATGTCATTTCGCTGTGTGGTAGGGCACAGCACAGCGGATGCCATTCCAGATCTAGAGCAGAGCCCAACTGGGGAAGTACCTCCACCTTACAGAAAACCGCAGCCAAATAACACTAGACCCTACTCATAGTGTTGTGTTCCTGCCGGTGAGTAAGGCTGCCAGAGCTCAACGAGGGTGCGGAGTGTTAGGGTCGGTAACGCGCATGTTACATTAAATAATTCTTAATTAAAAAGAGAGAATAAATACAATTGTCAGTCAAACAAATGATCATTTAAAAATCCTTAATACTATATTAGTGTGTCTTTTTTAATAAACATGTTTTTTTGTACAAACATGTCATAATCCCTCTTATCATGCATTCAAATACCGCAAATAATGACCAGCATTCAAATAAACTGTTTTGTTACATTATATTTCTGTGAAAATGTTATTAATGCCTAATAATAACATCGAAATCTATTTTCTTATGACGTTCAAATTTAGAACATCTCTGAGAACAAAAGCAGTTTGATTTGACCTCTATTCTAATATGAGTCGAGATGACGTTTTATTCGAAATGAATAAGTGTCAAAAATGCAAGCAATGTTGACATATCACGCATGTTAGTTGTTATCGAGCGATATGGCAGTCGGCCCCCGTTTGTCTCTACCTTGCCTTATTTCCATACTATTCGCCTTGGGTGTATATAGATAAAATAGTGTAAATATATAACTGTGCATAATTAAATACTAGCGTGGGTTACACCTATAGGCTACTTCTAAAATTGTATTGTTGTTTCGTAGGAATGTATCCTCGGTTTAGAGTTCAGCGGGCTCTCGTCAACTGGCAAACGCGTGATGGGTATGGTGCCAGCCAAGGGTCTGGCGACCACGGTGTTAGCCGATGAGAGTTTTTACTTGGGAGGTGCCAGCGCAGTGGTCGCTCGAGGAAGCGGCTACCGTGCCCGTAGCGTACGCGACAGCTTACTACGCGCTGGTAGTGCGCGGGCGCATGCAGCGCGGCGAGTCCGTGCTGGTGCACGCGGGCGCGGGCGGCGTGGGCCAGGCCGCCATCGCCGTGGCGCTGCACGCCGGCTGCACCGTCTTCACCACCGTGGGCTCGACCGCCAAGCGCACCTTCCTCCGCGAGCGCTTTCCGCAACTATTGGACGGCAACATCGGCAACTCCCGCGACTGCTCGTTCGAGCAGCTCGTGCTGCGCAGCACTCGTGGCCGCGGCGTCAACCTTGTGCTCAACTCGCTCGCGGGCGATAAGCTGCAAGCCTCGATCCGGTGCCTTGCTGAAGGAGGTCGCTTTTTAGAGATCGGTAAACTGGACCTGAGTGCTGACACGGCGCTCGGCATGGCCGTGCTGCTGAAAAACACGACGGTGCACGGCATCCTGCTGGACGCGCTGCAGGATCCGCGAGGCGACCGCGGCGAGAAGGCGGAGGTCGGCAAATGCATGGCCGCAGGTATCAGCGCCGGAGTCGTGCGCCCACTTCCAGCCACCATTTTCACCTATAATCAGCTCGAGGAAGCATTCCGGTGTGTTTTAAATAAATCCTCCTAAGCCCAATAGCGGTATCTCAAAAACATGATTTTAAAAATGGAATATACAGATTAAAAAAAAAAGGTTTAAGTTTGCAATCTATTTTTATTTCAGATACCGCTATTTAAGCAAGTGGCCCAGCCAAGATGACGATTGAAAATGCCAATCGAAACTTACCTGTATAATATATAGAAATAGTTTGGCTTTTGTCAATGTACTGTGTTGTGTCTGTGTCTTGTCTTGGCTAGGCTCCCAGGACAGAATAAGTCACTTGCATGTAATACTGCACATCGGGCTCCTAACGACTGATTTGTCTTGCAGCTACATGTCGACGGGCAAGCACATCGGCAAGGTTGTTATTCGCGTGCGCGACGAAAATCCGGCGAGCGAAAGGGCGAGCCTGCAGTTACTGCCGGCCGTGCCCCGCGTGTACATGCATCCCGGGAAGAGCTACGTGTTCGTCGGTCTGTATTAATCACCAAAGTTATACTCATACTCATTTATTTATAATATTATTACGTATTACACGTCTAATATGTACCTAAGTAGGTATATTAATTGTTCAGATTCATTAATTTTGGTCGACTTCTATTCTCCTTTTCTTTCGCCGGTCGCAGGCGGGCTGGGCGGCTTCGGTCTGGAGCTGTGCGATTGGCTAGTGACCCGAGGCGCGCGAACCATCGTGCTCTCTTCCCGCAGTGGCGTGCGTACTGGTTACCAATCCTGGTGCATCCGCAGGTGATTAAAAACTCAGACTCCCGTTTTAAAGTAAACTTATATTTTTCCTGTCGCCAATAACCGTGTTCGCTCGTAGATGGCGCTCGGCGGGCGTGCAGGTGCTGGTGTCGCTGGCGGACGCGGCGACGGCGGCGGGCGCGCGCGCGCTGCTGCGCGAGGCGGCAGCGGCGGCGCCCGTCGGCGGCATCTTCAACCTCGCCGCCGTGCTGCGCGACGCCCTGCTGGAGAACCAGACGCCGGACACATTTCGTGTCGTTGCAGAACCCAAAATTAATGGTAGATCATATAATAAGTGTCGGTGGCACCAAACCGTCTGTCACCACCGTTAAAGAGTTTGCAAAATTTTATTGTATGGGAAGTCTCATAGTTCACTGCTGAGTGACCTTAGTCAGTCCGTCAACTGTGGTTGTTGCAACCGGCCTTAATTATAACAAATTACAGTAACATAACACATATAGCGTGGCGCTTTTGAATTCGTATAAGATATAATGCCATCATAGATAAACATTTTCATGTAAAATGTTGCCAAGACGAAACCGTAAGGCTCGCACTGTCAAAAAGTTATCAGATCTCTTGTAGAGCCAAGTTTCTAATTCTACAAACTCTATACCTTAGTCAAAATATGTAGCTTGGCCGTTTCGCTACCGTCACATGGGCGTAAAGTGAAAAATTTCTTCCTTATTGATTATTTTTTATTATACAATATTTCTTGTAGTAACGAACCGACCAAGCCACATATTTTGACTAAGGTGTAGAGTTGAGCGTGACATACTTGAAGTCGTGCGCGAGAACATAAGTCAGGCCGTCTGGATGGATCATTGACTGCAGTATCTTTCTCTGTCCAGTGACACGCGAGCTAGACGCAGCTTCGCGCGAGCTGGCGCCCGAGCTAAAGTACTTTGTGGTGTTCTCTTCGCTTTGTTGTGGACGCGGCAACGAGGGCCAGAGTAACTACGGGCTAGCCAACAGCGGCATGGAGCGGCTGGTGGAGCTGCGGCGCGCGGCCGGGCTGCCGGCGCTGGCGGTGCAGTGGGGCGCCATCGGCGACGTGGGGCTCGCCGCCGCCGCGTTTGGAGAAGATGCGGAGGTAGGAACCTTCCTAATGTACCAAGAAACGTCGTTTTAAACGCGCATAGCTCAACGCAAATAACGCTGCAGATAAATTAGTTCCACATCGTTGGCTTCCTGAATTTCGAATAAGTTGTAGTTAAACTATTATTCAACAAAAACAATTTACATATTGTTTCATAATTTTTAGTCGTCGGATTTTAGTAAGTGTGAGCCCATGCAAGATCTCGTACTTCATAAGCCCTTTAATCCCTTGAATCCCTTACTATGCTCAAAAGTCTAATTAAAATCAATTGCTTTGCTAGTGGTTCAACTATAGGATTTTTCGCTCGGGATTCAAAATTAAAACTCAAGATGTTGTATTTTGCTTTCGTGTCGCAAAAAAGGCTGTGTTAAAAACACTTTCTATTGTAAATCTTTAGGCTGTGCTTGGATACGATGATGTCTTATCAATGAGGAATTTTGTTAGGAAATTAAACTCACATTAAACATTTACGTTTGGCAAATATAGGTAGGCGGCACCGCGCCGCAGCGTATCGCTTCGTGCCTGGAGACGCTGGAGAAGCTGCTGCTCGCGTCGCGCGCCGCCGCCGTGCTGTCCTCGCTGGTGCTCCCCGACAAGCGCGCCAAGGACAAGCCCACACAGGACCTCGTTCACGCCGTAGCCAATATCCTTGGTAATAACATTACAAATAATCCTTTTCGTACCTATCTAAATTACTCAAGCGAAATGCTGTACCTAATAGCTTGTGATGTAAATAATTCTTGCAAGGCTGAATTTTGGAACCATTGACTAAGATAAAAGTATTGTAAGTACTATACTAAAAAATACTTACCTACTAGGATAAAGTACCCTACCCTAGGTTATCAAGAAAGTTTTGATGTCATCAAAAACATATCTTGTAAAAAAAACAAGTCTCGCATCTCAATTCTTCTACCGTAAAAAGTTATGAGATCCATGTAATACCAAGTCCGTTAGATTCAGTCCCTACTTAAGGAAGTAGGGACCTTCTGTCTTAAGTTATTACGTAATTAGCTAACCTAACAACATTTTATCAATATTAAAACTCTTTTGTTTTAATTAAATAGATTGACTTGGCAATCGCACTAAACAATCTAATTTAATATAATATGTATTACGTGTGACATACATTAAGGAACACATCGCAGCTGTCAAAAACTGTCAGGTGAACAAGTCTGCTGTGGCTGAGCATTTACTGGAGTCAGAACTAAACCACTGGATAACCCTAAAATCCTTTCCACGGATTGCCATTTCTAGAGCAGAAAAGTGTGGAAAGCCATTGAAATAAAAAAAACATTTCAATTCCAATCGGTACAAGGGTTTGGGGATCCCATCCACCTGGAATCCAGTCATTAGTATATGTAAGCTGAAACGAATATCGACAGTCGAAAAATCGACTGTCGTTAGTGTTGCGTACGTATCTATAGAGTAGCATCCCTAGTGCGCAAAATGTTCAAGTTGATAAACAAGACCAAGTGCGGGTAGTTCGAAAAACTCGCTCGGCTAGAAGACGTTGATGTCAACTTTAGACAGTCTTCTCCGAGACCACGATGACAACGCCGTCTTCGAAACGTCGGAAGTAAATTTAATTAAGTGCCGTTTCTATAATTAAAAAAAAACATAAATTATTATATTTTCTTTAGTATACGTTCCGAGTTTCGTTAGACCTCTTTCCCATACCTATAAAATAAAAATAAACGGATGTCTTTATTGTTTTTGCAGGCATTAAGGATTTAAACAAAGTGTCTTCAACTGCGACCTTGGTGGAGTTAGGTCTGGACTCGCTGATGGTCGCTGAAGTCAAGCAGTTGTTGGAGCGGAGTTATGACACGGTGCTCGACGTGCAGGCCGTCCGCGCGCTCACGGTCGACGGGTTGCGCGGCCTGGCCGCCGGCACGGCCGCCGGCACGGCCGCGGGCGGCCCGGCCGCCGGCCCCGCCGCCGGCGCCCCCGCGCCGACCGCCGACGCCGAGATCATGCCCCGGCACGTGCTGGTCAAGCTGCCATCGCTACCACCAGCGAATCCTGATGACAAGCTGATATTCATGGTAAACAGACTCTGCCTGCGATTCAGTATTGTAATGTTGTATATGAATTATAAATATTACGACATTAGTTACAGGCTTACGGATTTAAATTAAAACATGTCCAACAATTGAAGCAAACTCAACAAAATAACAAAAGCCTCCCTTTTAGGATTCCGTAGCCAACTATAAGAACCCTTATAGTTTCGCCATGTCCGTCTGTCTGTCTGTCTGTCCGAGGCTTTACTCCGTGATCGTTACAATCGTTAGGGCTAGAAAGCTGCAATTTGGTGTGGATATATAACTCAATAAATCCGACCAAGTGGTAAAACAAAATGTTAAAATAATTACCTCCCCTGCACGTATTTTTTACGAATTTTAAAACGAATCCGCTCCAAAAGAAATAGTCAGGTTATTTGTTTTACAAGTGGGCAAAGTTGTTGTTTAACCGCTCGTGCTAATATTGATATCCGAGCAAGCGAAAGATTCCAGAATTGAACCACGAGCGTGGTGAAAAACTAATTTTGCCACCGAGTGAAACACAACTTTTTTCACCTCCTCACCAATGCGAAGAAAATAACTGTAATGAAATAAATACTATAAATACTAACTGTAAAATAAAATAAAATAAACTCAAATCCAAATGAACGTTATTATAAATATATGTGATATTGTTTCTTGACAATGTAGCGTGTGGGCAGGTACACCCGATCGAGGGCGTAGCGGAGCTGCTGCGCGGCGTGGCGGCGCACGTGCGCGGCGCGGCGCTCGGCCTGCAGTGCACCCGGGAGGCGCCGCTAGAACACATGTCGGCCCTCGCGGCCTTCTACGTGGCACAAGTGCGCTCTGCGCAGCCGGAGCCGCCGTACACACTTTTAGGGTACTCTTTCGGAGCCAGCGTCGCCTTCGAGATGGCGCTGCAGCTGGAGCGCGGCGGCTGCGAGGTGCGGCTCGTGCTCGTCGACGGCTCGCCCGCCTACGTCGCCGAGAGCATTAACGCTAAGAAACGCTCCACGCACACGATGCAACTCGACGACGCCAACTTACTAGCCCATTCGGGAAGAATTCTTTTTGGTCTGGATCCGACAAAGGTTAGTAGTGGATGGACCCACATCTGAAATTGTTACTGTTACTGCCGCCGACTATTGTGGCCCAAGTTCATAGAGAAATAAGAAGTCATAGATAGCTCACTCCATACATCATCCAGCAAACAAAAGTCTAATGCTCAACGAGTTTCAGCTAATATTATAACCAGAGTAAGCATAGGAGTAGAAAAGAAAATAGAGTTCCGGTTACTCTGGTTATAATATTAGCGGAAAATCATTGAGCATTGGACTTTTTGTTTGCCGCGATATCTATTGTCGAGTAGCAGTACTGAGAGTTCCGCTACTCGATGCTAGATGTCGACTATGAAAATAATAAGCGTTTTGGTACCAAAACTGATGTATGGAGTGAGCACTCTATGACTTGTTATTTCTCTATGATATTGTTCATAATCGTCAATTTTAATTTACAACACAAGTTTTTTTTTAAAAGCGGATCTATAAACCTAGAATATATTATGGTGAAGCGATCGACATCAAAATCAAAGTGATTTGTTAAGATTTAGTTGGTGGAAAACGTTTTCTCCCGAAATGGAATTTCATAGAAAAAGTACCGTTACTTCGCTAGGATCACAAAGCTCTTAAGAACATACAAAATGTTAGACTACTTAATGTGTACATAAGATAATTATGCTACAGTTTCTGCAGCGCTTAAAAACCCCTCAGACGTGTGTTGTGTATATAAAACCGACTATATTATCTACTCGTGAAAATATACCTACATTTTGCCCCCCAACCGTTTTCATGTTCGAAGTTTAAAATTGTGTGTTTTTAGTCAAACCATTTCATCGATACAAAAGGGCTTATAAAAACTCGAACATCCGCGCCTAGATTTTTTTTATTTGCCGCATTTTCTACTAGCAAATTGCTTTGCCGGGCTTTAAGCACTACAAACTATTTACTTTCCTGCCGGATTTCATAAACATTGGTTGAATCTAACAACCATGGAATTGACAAACGTAACATGCGTAACATTTCACCTCACGACTTCACTTCGCTCGGTGATCGATACCTAAGGATTAAGTAAAGAGGGCTATATACACCGTGTTTTTATTGAATTCCGTTAACTCCGGAGTATGGGTAAGTACGTTAAAGGAAACTGGCATAGGTAGTTAGTTAAAAAATATATATTATAAGAATATTTTATAAAAAAAAGTATTTAAATGTTGCATATAGCGTTGTTGTAACGGGCAATGGGCATTTAATTCAACCAAACCATTGACATAGTCTTATCAATGTCATTTCAAACATCAATCGTCCGAGATAGTATTTACGTTTAGTAGCAAATGTACACACTCGTACTAAACACTAATCAATATGTAAACAGGCTCTAAGACAAGTGTATACGCTCATGAGGGCCTTATAAGATAAAAATAAAAAAACCGGGCAAGTGCGAGTCCGACTCGCGCACGAAGGGTTCCGTACCATTATTTATAAAAACGGCAAAAAAATCATGTTTGTGGTATGGGAGCCCCCCTTAAATATTTATTTTATTCTGTTATTATAGCGGCAACAGAAATACATCATCTGTGAAAATTTCAACTGTATAGCTATCACGGTTCATGAGATACAGCCTGGTGTCAAGAATGCACCCTTGTAATTAACAAAAATCGACAAAAACACGGTGTCTAATAATTATTTTGAAATACTAGGTTTTGTATAAATTCCGACATGTCAGTTGTAGGCTAGAGAGGTAGTCTAAGTATAATGATTATGTTTATTGAATCTTCATATTTTAGTCCATAATAACATTAATAACGAATACGGAACTTAATCGCGTAAACTTGAGTATTTTATATTTGGCCTGACGTTTCAAACAGGACCTTACGTTCGTGGTCACAGGCAGCCTGGTGAGGAATTGTATCAACATCTTCTTGCTGCACGGGTTTTGGGTTTTGCGAACTACCCGCACTTGATCTTGATTATTCACTTGTACGCTAGGATCGTTCTTTGCCTACACACACACACACTCACGACATCCGTTAGTATGTGATGAACGTGATAGAATATTATTTCACCTTTCCATTTGCTAATCACTGGATTCCACGAAGACGCGTGAAATCCCCTGTCCCTCATTCTGATTAAAATTTCGATGTTTTGCGATTTCAATTGCTACACGTACTTTTATACTGTAGTAAAACACGTCGTCACGTTTGAAGCGTCAGCCCAAATATATAAAAAAAAACGTTTACGCGATTAAGTATACGTTTTAAAATTATTAGTGAATATTGTGTTAGTTGAAATCAACATAATTTATTATTTGGTAATTTCCTGGACAGGTAGCGAGCGAGCTGGAGACACTGTCGAGTGCGACGGCGCGCCTGGGCCGTCTCCGCGAGATGGCCGCTGCGGTGGGCGTACGCGTGGCAACAGAGGAGTTGCGCGACGCGGCGCAAGCGATGCTACGCAGGTTCATCATCGGCCACACGTACCGGCCGGCCGCGCGCCTGCGGGCTCCCGTGGCGTTGTTCAGAGCGCAGGAGAGCGAATACGACTTCGGGCTAGAAGCAGCTTGCGCGGGCGAGCTGCGCATGCGCCGGCTGGCCGCCACGCATCGCAGCATCGTCACTGGCAGCGCAGCGCGCGCTATTGCCGACCATGTCTCCGAGTTACTCGCGCGACACTAACTCCATTCAAGCTCCGCCAAACTACACTGCACATGTAGCTATAGTACTACTTTACCTCAACTACATACATACTAGTTTCAACAGAATATATAGCAAATATATCATTCACAAACCTGTACCTATAACTAACCACAAACAGGAAATATGTAATTAGATTATAGATAAAGAAATAAAAAATAGAAATAATTATTATAATTTTAATAATACAGAAACCAAACAAGTAGATGAACGAGCAAAGCAAGATATAACTAACTTAAAATATGTGACGGGTACAAATTGTACAAAACTACAAAAATCATAAAAACTATTATTATTGGGTGTGATGCGGGCCTTTGAAAAACTATAAATAAATTAACGGGAAAACATAAAAGCAGTGGATGATTCATTACTTAAGACTTTTAAAATTAAAGCAACACAGCAGTCTACTCAGATTTTGCTAGCAACATGCGTGACAGACAGCAGTTTAACGAATATTGTTCTTGTGCCTTCTTTCTCTTTCTGAACATCTTCCCATAAAGTACCGGTCAGCATGCGAAAATATGGGCTTTAAGTTGCACAAGTCATTAATATAAATTAGAAATAGCGTTGGACCAAGCGCAGAGCCTTTAGGTACTCCGTACCAGTGTTGACCGAAAAGTTAATGCAATTAATCATTATTGGCCATTAACCTTTTATAAATTGAACCGTAAACTGGAACCACCCGTTACGCTTTACGGTTCAATTTATAATGGTTTTGGTAATTGCAATTAACGTTCGGCCAACACTGCTCCATACCTCACGTCTTCATCTTCACTAGTACAACTGCAGTCTCCCAGTTTAACCCTCTGTTTCCTGTTTGTTAAATAGTTCTGGAGAAGACGAGGCGGAATCTCTTATCCCCATCCTTTCCAACCTGTGTAACAGTATAGGGACAGAGACGGTGTCAAAGGCCTTTTTGATATCTAAATACACAGACATACATTTAGATCCATTATCAAGATGGTCAACTATTAGTGAAGTTAGAGCAGTTACAGCATCTTCAGTAGATTTTCCAGGTCTGAAGCCATATTGAGATGGGGATATAAGTTGAATTTATTTAAGTATGTACTTAAATGATCTGGTATTCAAAAACTTCTCTAGTACTTTGGATATTGCTGGTAGAACAGATATATGTCTGTAATTATTAACATCATCTCTATTTCCATTTTTATAAACTGGTGTAACGATTGATTGTTTAAGTGGAACTGGAAAAATTCCTTTGTCAAAACAAATATTTACTAAATGCGTAATTATTGGGATCAGTAGTAGCTTTGCAAGTTTGATAAATTTATTGGAGATATTATCCCAGCCTGGTGCACCATTATTCTTAGGGCTTGGTATTATGGATTGAACTTCATCATGGTCAGTATGGGACAGTATAAAGCAGTTTGGCTGAGACCGAAGGTTCAGTTAAAACATTTATGCAAATAGGGTTTTTAATGTAATCTAAAATATTACGTCTACACCGTGTTTTTATTGAATTTCGTTAACTTCGGGGTATCGGTAAGTACGTTTATAGAAACTAAATGGCATAGTTAATTTAAAAAAAAAAAAAATTTTTGTTTTTTTTTTTACTATTTTTATTTTTATAAAAAGTAACTAAATGTTGCATATAGCGTAATAACACGGGCATTACATTTAACTCAACCAAACAATTGGAAACTGTGACATATTAATGTCATTTCGAACGTCGATCGTCGGAGATAGTACTTACGTTTAGTAGCAAATGTATGAACTCGCACTTAAGAGTCCTTATTCCTACAGACGAGCGTATTTTGTAAAATGCTTCCTTTTTCATTCAAGATTACGACGTAACTATTAGTATTTATTCAAAAACTGATAACGTACTTAAATAATCGTTTCCTAAACTAGGGGCTCCAACAGTTCAAATTTTCATTTTCTCTTTTAAACCTCTTTTTTAATGAGGTTTTTTGGGAGTCTTTTCCAAATTTTGCAGTGAGATGTGGCGTTTCGGTTCTCAATTTTGCTATAAACAAGAATCATTTGGTACATGAATGACTACAATTTGATTCAACATATCTCGTACGAGGGGCTGGAATGATTAACAATCGAAGATTCATTTGAAAAAACTGATAAAATACCTTCCGAGTTTTCTTCATTTTTTTGGCGAAAACAGGGTTTTATTATATTTTATTTCCGCAAATTGTACGCATATTTTGCTTTAAAAATAATATTATAGCAAACTGTAACTTTATGTTAACCTATAAAAAAAAATCGTAACTATGGGACCTACATTGCCGTAAATTTATATTTTTTTAAAACACGTATAAATCACGCAGCAGCGACGCCCCGCTCGCAGTCCGCGCGGAGCGCGCTTAGAGGACGGACCTGTGCTCGATTGTCAGGCATTCGTTGCGATCGTAATCAGCTACGGAGTTCCGAGAAGTGCTATATACTGCGATTAGAAAATCTTAATAAAAGTTCATTTTTTACAGTATGCCTAACAGACTCGCTTATTGATGGATTTTCAGTGTTACTTTTTTTTTAATACTAAGTCGGTGGCAAACAAGCATACGGCCCGCATATGTACGCCTGCAACTCCAGAGGAGTTACATGCGCGTTGCCGACCCTAACCCCCTCCCGCCCCTCGTTGAGCTCTGGCAACCTTACTCACCGGCAGGAACACAACACTATGAGTAAGGTCTAGTGTTATTTGGCTGCGATTTTCTGAAAAACGCATTTTCACTTGAAATTACGTTAGGGTTTGCATTATTATTTTTGACCCGGATGAAGTCCAAGTTCTCATGATGGAGTCAGGAGTTGGTCACCAGAACTCCTAATCTACTAATTATAATCCCATCGTGTTTGGGCTCAAAAGATTTGCCCTGACGAACACCATCGATCTAGATGAGGTCCAGGGTCTCATGATGGAGTCAGGAGTTGGTCACTAGAACTCCTAATCTACTCATTATAATTCCATCGTGTTTGGGCTCAACAGAGTTGCCCTGATGAGCACCTTCAATCTAGATGAGGTCCAGGGTCTCATGATGGAGTCAGGAGCTGGTCACCAGAACTCCTAATCTACTCATCATAACTCCATCGTGTTTGGGTTCAATAGAGTTGCCCTGACGAGCACCATCAATCTAGATGAGGTCCAGGGTCTCATGATGGAGTCAGGAGCTGGTCACCAGAACTCCTAATCTACTCATCATAACTCCATCGTGTTTGGGCTCAATAGATTTGCCCTGATGAACACCATCGATCTAGATGAGGCCCAGGGTCTCATGATGGAGTCAGGAGTTGGTCACCAGAACTCCTAAACTACTCATCATAACCTCATCGTGTTCGGGCTCAATAGATTTGCCCTGACGAGCATCATCAATCTAGATAAAGTCCAGGGTCTCATGATGGAGTCAGGAGTTGGTCACTAGAACTCCTAATCTACTCATTATAATTCCAACGTGTTTGGGCTCAAAAGATTTGCCCTGATGAGCACCATCGATCTAGATGAGGTCCAGGGTCTCATGATGGAGTCAGGAGTTGGTCACCAGAACTCCTACTCTACTCATCATAACTCCATCGTGTTTGGGCTCAATAGAGTTGCCCTGACGAGCACCTTCAATCTAGATGAGGTCCAGGGTCTCATGATGGAGTCAGGAGCTGGTCACCAGAACTCCTAATCTACTCATCATAACTCCATCGTGTTTGAGTTCAATAGAGTTGCCCTGACGAGCACCATCAATCTAGATGAGGTCCAGGGTCTCATGATGGAGTCAGGAGCTGGTTACCAGAACTCCTAATCTACTCATCATAACTCCATCGTGTTTGGGCTCAATAGATTTGCCCTGATGAACACCATCGATCTAGATGAGGCCCAGGGTCTCATGATGGAGTCAGGAGTTGGTCACTAGAACTCCTAATCTACTCATTATAATTCCATCGTGTTTGGGCTCAACAGAGTTGCCCTGATGAGCACCTTCAATCTAGATGAGGTCCAGGGTCTCATGATGGAGTCAGGAGTTGGTCACTAGAACTCCTAATCTACTCATTATAATTCCAACGTGTTTGGGCTCAAAAGATTTGCCCTGACGAGCACCATCGATCTAGATGAGGTCCAGGGTCTCATGATGGAGTCAGGAGTTGGTCACCAGAACTCCTAATCTACTCATCATAACTCCATCGTGTATGGGCTCAATAGAGTTGCCCTGACGAGCACCATCAATCTAGATCAGGTCCAGGGTCTCATGATGGACTCAGGAGTTGATCACCAGAACTCCTAGTCTATTCATCATAACTCCATCGTGTTTGGGCTCAAAAGATTTGCCCTGACGAGTACCATCGATCTAGATTAAGTCGAGGGTCTCATGATGGACTCAGTAGTTGGTCACCAGAACTCCTAATCTATTCATCATAATGGTAATTTGATGGTGCTTGTCGAAGTAAATCTATTGAGCCCAAACACGATGGAGTTATGATAAATAGATTACGAGTTCTGGTGACCAACTCCTGACTCCATCATGAGACCCTGGACTTCATCTAGATCGATGGTACTCGTCAGGGCAAATCTTTTGAGCCCAAACACGATGGAATTATAATGAGTAGATTAGGAGTTCTAGTGACCAACTCCTGACTCCATCATGAGACCCTGAACATCATCTAGATTGATGGTGCTCGTGAGGGCAAATCTATTGAGCCCAAACACGATGGAGTTATGATGAGTAGATTAGGAATTATGGTGACCAACGCCTGACTCCATCATGAGACCCTGGACTTCATCTAGATCGATGGTACTCGTCAGGGAAAATCTTTTGAGCCCAAACACGATGGAATTATAATGAGTAGATTAAGAGTTCTAGTGACCAACTCCTGACTCCATCATGAGACCCTGAACATCATCTAGATTGATGGTGCTCGTGAGGGCAAATCTATTGAGCCCAAACACGATGGAGTTATGATGAGTAGATTAGGAATTATGGTGACCAACTCCTGACTCCATCATGAGACCCTGGACTTCATCTAGATCGATGGTACTCGTCAGGGCAAATCTTTTGAGCCCAAACACGATGGAATTATAATGAGTAGATTAGGAGTTCTGGTGACCAACTCCTGACTCCATCATGAGACCCTGGACTTCATCTAGATCGATGGTACTCGTCAGGGCAAATCTTTTGAGCCCAAACACGATGGAATTATAATGAGTAGATTAGGAGTTCTAGTGACCAACTCCTGACTCCATCATGAGACCCTGAACATCATCTAGATTGATGGTGCTCGTGAGGGCAAATCTATTGAGCCCAAACACGATGGAGTTATGATGAGTAGATTAGGAATTATGGTGACCAACTCCTGACTCCATCATGAGACCCTGGACTTCATCTAGATCGATGGTACTCGTCAGGGCAAATCTTTTGAGCCCAAACACGATGGAGTTATGATGAGTAGATTAGGAATTATGGTGACCAACTCCTGACTCCATCATGAGACCCTGGACTTCATCTAGATCGATGGTACTTGTCAGGGCAAATCTTTTGAGCCCAAACACGATGGAATTATAATGAGTAGATTAGGAATTATGGTGACCAACTCCTGACTCCATCATGAGACCCTGGACTTCATCTAGATCGATGGTGCTCGTGAGGGCAAATCTATTGAGCCCAAACACGATGGAGTTATGATGAGTAGATTAGGAATTATGGTGACCAACTCCTGACTCCATCATGAGACCCTGGACTTCATCTAGATCGATGGTACTCGTCAGGGCAAATCTTTTGAGCCCAAATACGATGGAATTATAATGAGTAGATTAGGAGTTCTGGTGACCAACTCCTGACTCCATTATGAGACCCTGGACTTCATTTAGATCGATGGTACTCGTCAGGGCAAATCTATTGAGCTCGAATACGATGGAATTATAATGAGTAGATTAGGAGTTCTAGTGACCTACTCCTGACTCCATCATGAGACCCTGGACTTCATCTAGATTGATGGTGCTCATCAGGGTAAATCTATTGAGCCCAAACTCGATGGAGTTATGATGAGTAGATTAGGAATTCTGGGGAGTTCTGGTGACCAACTCCTGACTCCGTCATGAGACCCTGGACCTCATCTAGATCGATGGTGTTCGTCAGGGCATATCTTTTGAGCCCAAGCACGATGGAATTATAATGAGTAGATTAGGAGTTCTGGTGACCAACTCCTGACTCCATCATAAGAACCTGGATGGACTTCATTCGGGTCAAAAATAATAATACAAACCCTAACGTGATTTCAAATAACACTGAAACTCTATAGCACTAATGTGCGCAAACGATTGGCATCTTGACTACGCAGCATGGGTGCGTAGCCACCATGCCAATCGATACGACAACGAAACACTATCTGTCTCTCTCTCGTACTAATATGCACAAACGATTGGCATCTTGGCTGGGCAGCATGGGTGCGTAGCCAACATGCCAAACGTTTACGATACGACAAGGAAACACTATCTGTCTCTCTATCGCACTAATATGCGCAATCGATTGGCTTCTTGGCTAGGTATCATGGGTGCGTAGCTAACATGCCAATCGTTTACGATACGACAACGAAACACTACTCTCTCTCTATCGCACTAATATACGCAAACGATTGGTATTTTGGCTAGGCACTAAGCAAGTGTGTGGCCAACATGCCAATCGTTTACGATACGACAACGAAACACTATCTGTCTCTCTATCGCACTAATATACTTTATTTATACCTGCAGTCATTTAGTAACTTCTTCATTTTCCATTGGTGTGAAAGAGACAGAATAAAGAGCAAGGGTTATAGTACACTCTGTAGTCTGTACACTTAGTAGTAGTGTACATAAAAAAAAAACTACTGTGCATATACAATAAAATAAAGAGTGCCCATATGATATCATATGACACTAAAATTAATGTTGCTTGAAATTATATTGAAAACTATCAAGATTATTCTAGTCTGCATTGATACGCGCGTCGCGTTGCCGGCGCTCGCGTACCGAGCGCCAACGCCATCTATCGAGCGTTATTTCGTGAAATCGGAGAACGCTCCAAGGATTAAGAGTCAAGTGTACACGCTCGTAAGGGCCTTATAAGATAAAAAATAATGATTGATTATCTCCGAAATGGAGTTAATTAGAATATCGGTGTCTTTGAGAAAGTTACTTAATTTAAGCTCAGGAATGCACCCTCGAAATTAACGCAAATAAAAAAAAACACGGTGTATATTAGCCTCAGGTAGGTGACATATATCTAAGTGGGTAAAGTGTTGGTTGATTCCCCACACCTCCGCTCCGCTCCGCCTCAGTGGACAGGCAGCCGGCGACTAGACCGTGTGGGCAGGGAAGCGCAGGTCGGAGCCGGCGAGGTTGTCGTCCACCCAGCGCTGCGCCTGCGTCGCCATGTCTTCGTCGAAGTACTCACGCCACCCGCCCGATATACCTGAAATATTTCATGCCTTTTGACTACATTTTTGTCTACTGAGATACTTACCAATTTTCATTAATTATTTCGGTACTATAGTAAAAAAAGTATTGTTTTAGATTACTCGTAGAAAAAGTATTGTATACAATAATGATATAATCAAGCTTTTCATTCTTGTATCTTACTTAGGCAACTCAGCAAGCTTCGTTGCCTAAACACGGTACTCGAAAGAAGCTCTCTATTATATCAGGATTGTATAACATACTATTTTACGAGGGGAACCGTAAATATGACTAAAATCTGAATCCAAATAGGATTAAAATTCGAATTAGTTATAGAAATAACGTTTAATGTTTTCTTTTGTTTTTAGTGTTTACATTACACTTACACTTATTATTACACTACGGGCGGTGCGGAATCGCAGTGACGCGTATGTAAATGTCACGATTTTAACACATGTCCTCCATAAAGTCGTAAAATTTACGGCACGAGACTGCGATTCTGCACCGTCACCGTTTTTAAGCAGCGGTGTGGTCGGACCGTACGTTTTCTTTCATCAGGGGCCAAACTATCTCCAAAAGGCGTAGCAAGATAGCCTTTGAAAAATTGTCCTCATAACTTGCAGTTGAGACTATAATCAAACGATAAGGATTACGTAAATTATTACTTGCAGCGTAATCGTTGCGCGCCCGCGGCAAACTCGCTAAGCATTCACTCGCTTTCAACTCTCATGCAAATCTCCAATTTGATAAAACTCTTAAAATAAAACGCCTTTCTCTTCTCAGATTGACGGTATACACCTTACCCTTTCTCACGAAGCCCTCGGCAGCATTGTTAATGTTGTTGACCCACTGCGGATTAATAGACTCATTTTTCCTGAAGTTCTCAATGTCCAAGTGCTCGCAAAGTTTCACCATTTGTTCATCCGTTACTTCTTTACTGAGGAAGTCTGCTAGCCGTCTTATACACGAGGGCAAATCCTAAAACATAATTATTTGCATTGAGGTATAAATTATTATATAAGACTCTTAACTGTAGGAAAGAAAAAAAAAACAAATAAAAAATAACCATTTTACTAACGTCCTGGTACTGGATAATACTATATTATTTGAACTATTTAAATCCATCTAATTAAGCATTTTCTTTTTATTTAAATCCGATCGTTTATTATGATTATATAATGTACCTCAAGTATGCCGCCTACTTGAAATTATGTATTTTGTTTGTATGTATAGTTCAAGATTATTAATTTTCGAAGTAGTGTAGGACGCGATATTGCAGAAAATAATAAAAATTACCTTTTTCATGTCTTCATAAAAAATAAACAACATATTCGGGTGGTGGCGGAGCGCCCAGGCCTCTTTCACGTGCGGGAAGTACGGGGTGAAACGAACTAAAAATTAACGCTGGTATTATTTGTATGTCTTCATTACAATTATAATTAAATCGACACTGACACCTAAATGAGAGCTAATCGCGTGTGTTGCGCATACTGAGTATTACCATACAGACAGACAGACAGACGGACATCGCAGGCTTAGTTAAGTTCCGATTGTCACCCTTCGAGCACAAAATAAAAGTTTGATACACGAATTTATAAGTAAAATTGATGCTTACGAAAATTATTTAGGAAAAGATTCCAAAAAGTTTTGAAATCACTCGAATATATATACAGGAGTCGGTGCAAATGGTAGTATGACACAGCGACGTCCCTCGGGTCTCGTGCGATGTACACCACTTTGGCTGTATCCAGTAAGTGCGGAGGCAGCAGAGAGAAGGGGATGTGAGTGTAGATCAGCCGCGGAGAAGGCCCGTTGATAGATTCCTCATAAAATACAGCTATACGTTGTAAGTATTCTCTGCTAGGCGAATGTTTACTCCTGTAACGAAACAAATATACATTTCAGAGCTCCGCATAGATATTCGAACGCACTTCAATAAAGCCCCCAACTCGATCCCCCTTTTCGTAAAACAGTGTAAGTGTTATTTTAAAATTCAAACTTCTATGACATTATGACGTTTACTTAACACTTGCACAGGCTGGGCTATCAAAATCGTTGCCAACATAGCCTGGTCGGCCTCTACTTCGACTTTTTAAATAGATTCCATACTAACACCCTGGATTGACTTACTATAGGTACCTAAGTATATGTTATCGTGCCATTTGTATTTTTTTCTTCATTCCTATTTAATTTCTTAATGTTTAATTTAACTGCAAGTTTACACAAATCGTGTTTGCCCCCAAAATAAACAACTAAATAGGTATAAAGCTAAGGCATACAGAATGATTTTGTTCTGTCTGACCATAAGCTGGGGTGAACATGTAAGTAATACTGAACAACGTGTAAAATGGCGAATCATACATATATTGTTGTCCTTTTGGTAAAAACCGTTAAGGCCAGTCCTGACGGGTTGATAAAAACCGCTAAGGCCAGTCCTGACGGGTTGATAAAAACGACTGATTTGATGAGAACAGAAATTGGCGTCAATCTGGTCTAGCGTCCACACGTACATACACAATTTATTCACCAATTTTATATTTATGGTGATTTTAAAGCGCTCTAAATTAACAATAATGCCCTTAAACGCGCATGCTAGCGTCACAACCAGCAACCAGACTGATCTTTAATGTAAAGAATCGCTCTGAACGTAATGTACAATGGTGGAGTCACTCACGGGACAGACTTAGCTTTGTGTGATCTAATACATAAATGTAACTGACTGATTTAAAAAAAAAAATTACTTTACTTTCACCGTTTAAATGTTGAACTCAACTAAAAGGACACCAAACAAGTAAGTGTGTACTGACAGAAGAGATTGAATGAAATATTTACTCACTCGAGATTCACTCCCTTTTTGTGTAACGGAGTCTTTAAAGATGCGTCGAAATCGATGTCATTCATGAGAAGCCAAATCAATTCTAATGTCCAATGTGTTCCTGTGTTTAAAGATGAGTCATATAAAAACTGTGCACTATTGACTATTCATCACAGTGCCAAGCCAAGCGGCATCGCGCGAGATAAAAGTACATACTCAGAGCACTTACCTACTTCCCCCAGTAGGTACGTAGTTTTATCTGCTAACTACATAATTGATACTGATTGTAACGTGTATGTCGCCGTCAAATTGTAAGAATCCGCCTTTTACAAACGATCGTTATTTTACAAACGTTTATACGTTTCTAAAATGACGACGCCGTTTGTAAAATTGCCGAAGGCAAATTGTAAAAAGTCGACATTTTGTAAAATACCTTATGACATCAACAGCGCCGTTTGCAATTTGGCATTTTGGTCGAATATTTATTTGTTTCACAAGGGGGCAAAATTGTTGTTTCCCTTCGTGCTAAGTTTGATACGCGAGCAAGTAAATGAACCCAAAATTGAACGCGAAAACGTTCGGAAAGTTGACCGTTGCGAGGGTTTCAAAACTTTCAAAGCGCAGTAGGTTCAGTCAGCAGTTTTTGAAAAAATTTACTCCAGGAAAGACAATTGTCAATGAACCTAAACTAAAATTACCTGATCGAGGATACGAGGCCAACCATACGTCATCAGGCCGAACCGTCATGTGTCTGTTCTGGTCGGCATCATCTTTGTAGCTCGCAGGCAACAGATAACCGGTATCGCCGAAACGAGCATACGTTTGGCCTGCAGTCACGAACAAAAACGGTATTCACTATACATCCTTCATTGTTTAAAATTATGCCTTTAGTCAGTCCAGTGGAACTAATTCGTTAGTATCAAGGTATTAGGAGCTTTAAATACGACAAACGCTCCGTTAGCGTAGTGTAGTCATCTATCTCTATCACTCTCCTATATTAGAGCGACAGTGACAGTTGCGTTTCGTTCGCTAAGCAGCGTTAACGATTGGCACGTTGGATACGTGCCCAGATTTGCTGTTTATACAATGAGTTTGTGCACGTATAGTACAATGAATTTTTGTCGACAAATCACCCCCCATAGCTATGTTTTTTCTCAAGCATTTTAAAAATGCACCCTTTCAAAGTTTTATGGTGCCATACACTACTTCACTTGGTTAATGTACCATTATCTGCCCATTTACATATCGCACATTTAAAAAATAAAAGTCATTCGATAGCTAACGAAATAAGGCATTAATTTCTAACATAAATGTTACAGAAAATTTTCCACAATTACTCATTGTATGTATCGTTTCGTTTGGAAGGAGAGAGTAATTTTTTGTGTTTAAACAAAAAATTACTAGTGGCTCTGTGGGCTGTAGACCTCGCGATAAGCTTAGAAAATGTAAAAGTAAAAAATAGGTACTTAGTTCGTTGAGTCGTTACGACAGTGAACTCACAATGGACTTAAGCGCCATAGACGCTATTGGCGCTTAAGTCCTTTATGCCAATTTCCGTAGTGCTTCGTTCAATGATTGCGAAATAACGTGAACGCTTGCTCTCAACCTATAATTCAAGTCGTATTTGATATGTACGGTCGAGGAAATTGATTC
Source organism: Cydia pomonella (assembly GCF_033807575.1). Lineage (NCBI taxonomy): Eukaryota > Metazoa > Arthropoda > Insecta > Lepidoptera > Tortricidae > Cydia > Cydia pomonella. The sequence goes on from NC_084727.1 coordinate 11,534,134, forward strand.
TTTAGCAGTAACGGCTCACTTTACACTGGACAATAAGTCTTGGCATAAGTATCATAAGTATGTACAACCAAATTTACTTGAACCGCGTATACCAAACATAAATAGCGCACGTAACGTACCCACCTTTGTACACACTCTTTATCAGCTCCTGAGTTGCAGAATCCAACTCTTGAACTTTAACTTTATCGCACATTGTATCTGGAAATGGAATATTATTATATTTATTTTTCATAATGATTGACTTGCTTAGGTACCTATCAAAGAGAATTTGAAATAGAGGTAGATAGTCAAAGAAAATTTTGTAGCCACAGTAAATTTACCGCCATCTTCCGATTGGTACCTGTATTATTTTTCATCACACTTGCTCGTAAACGGTGTTATTGTATGCCAACATATTGAGATGGAATGATCTATATTATGCCCAAGGGCGTAATGGTCATGTTTTTTTTTAAGTAGATATAAATGAACAAAAAAAAAACAGAATAAATTATTTTTATTTATTAGTTTTACTTTTAAAATGCTTACAGTTATAAATAATTTTTTGTGTAAGTACCTATGTTTATAAATACTTAATTTAATTAATTTAATAATTGCCATTAAAAATATTTTTAAACAATTTTCAATAGTCGCTGAATGCCGGATAGGTCTGCCTTCGATACCTGTCAAAAATGACAATATGGCGGACAAATGCTTGAAATGTCACCGTTTTTAAGAATTATTTAGCTAGGCGTTTGGGGTTGAAACCCTACAGCCGTGGGGACCTAGCGCGCGCCGCCTCTATAAGGAGTAATTATAGCGGCTCCGGATGACCAGAGGGCTGGCCTGTATTTCGCTCAGCCGATAAGCACTGCTATCCAAAAGAGCAATGCAGCCAGCCTTCTGGGCACTCCTTGTTTAATAAATCAATTTTAAACCAAAATATTGTACATCGTAAAAAAAAAAACGTACTTGGAAAGCATAGAGGAGGTCCATGTTGGAAAGTCTAATGCTCTAGAGCAGAAGCGAATAAACTTTTTAGAAACAACAATGACGCACTTTCAGAGCATAAGAAATGAAATAATGAATTTCTATATAAGTTGCTGATACGCTTTCCACAGTTGCGTACTTGAAAGGCATAACACTGTAAATAAGTATCATTTTAGTCATTTTACAGGAGAAGCGGTTTTGTACTGTCAAAATTTGTCTAACAAAGTTTTTCGGACAACATAAAACGATTCAGAGAGATGTTTCAGTTAGCTACATAATAATAATAATAATAATAATAAAATACTTTATTGTGCACTACAAAGAAACATACATGTACATATTTTTTATTAATCACTAGTTAAAGTATTTAACATTATTATTTTGTATTTTTCGAGATATCATATAGTACTTAGTGTATTTTTTCGAAAAACCTACCCCTCATCATAATGTATTCTGCTTCTACTCATTTCTGAGTCATTTCAAATACGAAAATATTAAATAATCTAAAATACCGTTTCATCATTTTTTGTAACAACAGGTAACCCGTTTAAATGCACATTAGTTTTGTACGATACTATAAAATACCGAAAATCACAAAATGGAGTTACAGTGTTATGCCTCTCTGGAACGGAGTTTAGAGTGGTCATGGTAAAGTGATAATGCATTTTATTTTGATTTGTGACCACCATACTCACTATGACTGCAACACTGAAGTAACACTACACGTGCAGACGTTGATGGTGTTGGTATTCATGTAACGTATGCAAGTATTACATTTTATACTACAAGTGCACCGCATTACACTGGAGCCTCTTAATCTAAAATCGTGACTAAATAACCTTGGGACTTCATAAAATACGGACACAAATTTTATTACCACGTTTGATCATAAATAAACTATTAGAACAGCATAGAAAAGTAAACCGAACTGATTTAAAAACCTATTACAGTACCTTCAATAAATACTACGAGTATGTACTTCATCAAGACGAAAGGGGACTAGAGGACGACCGAGCGAGATCGCCTTTTCATCAGTTAAGAGTGTTAAAGTTCGGTTTTGTGTTAACATTCGAATAATATAAGTTTTTGGCAAAAAAATCATTTTTATGTACAAGCTTTTATCGCTGACTGTACTTTTCTTTCCACAGGCAACTAATACTCATCGAGCAAATTCTAAAAACCGCAAACACAATTAGGTTGCGTTGTTTTATCACAGAGTTCCTATGTCCACCTCTTGTCTCCATCATCAGATCAGCTCGATGGTACCATAATATTGCATTGTATGCAATCGACTTACATATGTATGCAAATTTTCAGCTCAATCGGAAACCGGGAAGTGGATCAAATTTAACTTGCAAGATTTGATTACAAACAGACAACGGTCAGGTGAAAGTAAATAAAAGCTTGTAAAAAGGTAAACATTATTTTGTCATGTCTTTTTATAAATCAGTAACTATTACTTCGTATCGTACCTGATTTATAATCGTTACATATTTGCCGTGACTTATTTTTTAAGTTTTTTTTTTAAAAGGCACGTCAAAATCGCTTACCTTCTTTCTAATGCTAAAAAAATTAACTATAGGACCACTACCAGTCTCGTGTATCAAAGTTTGCAGCTTTAAGTTCTTAGTTTGTATTTCCACGACACAACTCTCCAAAAATGGGTAATTATTTCGACAAAAGTGGAATTTAAAGATTTGGTAAATTTTCTAATCCGAGAAATTATTTTCAGGCGGATATACTTAAAAAAAAATAAGTTAAAAATAAATTAGTCACATGTCAGCGAGCAATAGAGCAAGCATGCTAAGTATAAATAAAAAGCAGAAAATTTGATTTGGTTTACCTACCTAATTTAATTCGTTGTAAGTATGTTGTGTGCCCTAGCAGGGCGTCATGGACCAACTTGAATTACTTAAAATCTTATTGATTGTATGTACAGGATTTTACAACGAAATAAATTAATGAATGAAAAAACTTTACCCATATAGTGGTAGTCGTAAAACACTTTATTGTACAAAAAGAAACATAAAAAAAGAAAGAACACACATCATTTGTAAAGCCCATATCCCGCTAGCGTCCTTCTTATTTTACAATACGTTGGTAGTTCCGTAAAGAGAATCGGAATCAGAAAATATTTATTGCCTCAGAACAACTTTAGAAACTAACTACAATAGTAACCTTAAATGCTAAATACAATATTCATATTATTTAAATGTTTACATTATGACTTTAAATTTTAAAGTCATAATGTAAACATTTACCTTAATATTAAGTGAGTATTGAGCGCGGCGCGCCCACAAACTGGTTACTCCAGTTTGACGCATTTATTGTAATGTGTAACTGTGTAATTGCTTTACACGAATAAATGAATTATTAATAATAATTAACCTCACAGCCGCTCCAAAGTGTTGCCCTATTGTCGCACTGTGCGTGCGGCCGTTGTGGGGCCCACTCAATGAGCTGGCGAGTCACCGCCTGTCTTACACAATTCCGAGACTGATTGTCACGGCAGGTGTCCGTTAGTCTCCTCCCATAGCCCATTATCCAGTCCATCCAACTTTCAAATCAATAGCCTTATGACCTTAGATCCCATCGCAGCACAAAAGTGCTGCACTGCAATAGTCTTTGCACCTGGCGGGGACCATCTCCGGATGTATCATATTGTGCGCTCGGGGATGGTATCCGCCACGTGTATCCCTTGCTTTTAGATTAATTTGTCTTAAAGGGCCTCTGCGCTGTTGGCTTCGGCCCCACGCATGCCTCCCAAAGGTCCTGGACCCCATGGTCCCGAGATATGGTAAGACAGAATAATAATACTAGTGAAAACATTGTTATGGCAGGTGTCCGGACTTCTTTGCAATAACCCAGTCTCATTGTCCTCCCAAATTTCAATCCATAGACCGTTATACTGTTCACTTTACTACAATAGTCCCAATGCCTGCTGCGACCGGTTCATGGGTATCTATTGTTGCACCTGTGAACGGGTTCCAGCAGGCGTTCTACATGACATTAAATCTCTCCAAAGGGCCTCTACGTGTTGGATCTATATCCCCACGCAAGCCTATCAAAAGACCGGCATTTATAGGCCCGTGAAATCCAAGGAAATACAAATAATAATAAGAGGAAAGGCGAATTTTGATTATTGTAAAAATTTGGTGCGAAAAACAGATTTCATACAAATTTTTAAATGCTTCTAACTGTTATAATAACAAAAAAAAAAACAAATTGTGTCAAAATATTTTGAACCATGTTAATATCCAGAGAGGAGAATGAGGACTACGTGTGTATGAAATGAGAAGACTAGTTCGCGCGGGTCCTCCACTGTCGTCTGCAGTATAGACATATTTCCATCGTGCGTATTTGTTTTGCGTCTGAATTTGCGCATGATTTTGAAAGTCGCCCAAAGAATCAAACCCGTCGTAACATATTCCGCAGCTGTGTGCCTTCTCAGTTTCGTGTGTTTCTTCACGACTACTAATCGATTCTTCAAATTATTTTCGACATATTTTGCACTCGAGTAGACGTTCACCGTGCACCCTCGTGAATTCGTTGTATATGATTTTGTAAACTAATCAGTATTGCAAACGTTCTCGTACATAAATGACAGGCGTAGTCGTGAGGCCGGCCGTCGGCGTGGGTCCGTGCGTGCCGGACTAAACCGCGCGATCTCGTAAATCGCTTTTTACACTTGCTGCAACAATAATATGGTCGTTGCCCTGCGTGAGCGTGTTGCGTGTGTGTATTTAAGCTGGCTATCTTTGCGAACGCTTTTGTACATAAACCGCAAGAATATGGACCTTCTCCTACGCATTTATGCAGATTTAAATTTCTCTGGTATTTAAATACTTTGTCACAAGTATTGCAACAGTAGGACTTTTCAGCGGTGTGATTCCGTTCATGCTCATTTAGATTGCTCCGGGATCTGAACTGTTTATTACACGTGGTACAAGAGTACGGTCGTTCGCCTGTGTGAATCCGTAGGTGTACTACAAACGCAGCACGACCTTTAAACGCTTTAGCACACACATCGCAGGCGTATCGGTGTTCACCGGTGTGGATCCATCTGTGTTTTACCAACGTAGCCCTATCTGCAAACGTCATAGAGCACACGTCGCAGGCGTACGGTCGCTCACCGGTGTGGGTGCGTTCATGAGTAATTAAATGGTTGCTTTGTGTAAATGCCTTGTTACACGTGGTGCAGGTGTAAGGTTTTATGCTAGAATGATTGTAGACATGGTGTCGCCTCAAATATGATTGTGTTTTGAACCGTTTTCCACACATCGTGCAGGGGTAGAGTGCGTGTGTCTCGTCCGTCCCCGGAGTGCGTGTCAGTGTCTCGTCTGTCCCCGGAGTGCGTGTCAGTGTCTCGTCTGTCCCCGGAGTGCGTGTGCGTCCGACGTGACACCCCGCCCGCGCCCCCTCGAGCTCGTCTTCTGGAACAAAACAAGCCTGTCACGCCAACAATTAGGGGGCATCCATTATTTACGTCAGGTGTTCAGGGGGACACGATAAAGCAGACTATCACCAAATATCACGTGGGGAATCTCGGCAAATATCATGTAATTTTTTTGGACCAATAATTGTGTAATAATACTAATAATCCGAGAAATTAACAATATTTTAACGTTAAATATGTTTTAGACTAAAATACAACGAAACATGCCACGACCCTCCTTCTTATTTACCATGATACTGTTTTTGTGAACCGTTAGTGGTAATTTTGGTTTTGTTTGTGTTCATTGTATGGCTGCGGCTCCGCGCGTTGAAGGTAATCCTTACACAAGTTGACTAAGACCCACAGTAAGCTCAAGAAGTCTTGTGTTGTGGATACTTAAACCATATTTATAATATAGTCATAATTAAATAGGTAGTACACAGGAAACACCCGTCACTCAAGGACAGATATCTGTGCTCATCACACGAATAAATGTCCTTACGCGGTTCCCAGGAACCCAGGACCATAGACAGGGTCCCTCCCGACGAGGCCAGAGCCAGACCGGTCGTCAAACCGTACCTACCTAAATTAGTGGGTCACTATCAAATTTACCTTATCGCTAAAGGACAATATAGCTGAAATGTCTGGATTGTGTTATGTCTTTGTAACTACATAGACATGAATGCTAAATGCCTCTTTGGCAAAACGTCTAGATCTTAGAACGTAACAATTTAAAATAATCTAGCAGCAAAACATCTTTATCTTCGAATGTCTTTATTTCTTAATAGACACAAATGCTAAATGGTCCGGTAGCAACACGTTTGTATCTCAGAACGTCTTAATTACTAAACAGACATGTACGCTAAACAGTCAAGAAGCAAAAAGTCTGGTTTTTATTGCTAAATGGAATAAACGCCAAGCGACCCATTAACACTTGAGAATTAAAACCTTGTCGTTCAATCTCTATTATTAGGGTTCCGTAACTAAATGGCAAAAAACGGAACCCTTATAGATTCGTCATGTCCGTCTGTCTGTCCGTTAATTCACAGCCACTTTTTTCCGAAACTATAAGAACTGTACTGTTCAAACTTGGTAAGTAGAGGAAAAAAAAACAATAAATTTTGGGGGTTCCCCATACTTAGAACTGAAACGCAATTTTTTTTTTCAACAAACCCATAAAAAACAATAAAGGGTCTAGCCGCAATCCTATAGTGAAACTGCCCCTGGCTGAAATGTATACCTTTCTTAGAAGCGTTAATTGGTCTTATTATAAGATATCATTTTACAATATTTCAAGCCTGGAATCCCCTTGGTTTGGATAAAAAAACAAAAATATATAAAATCTTTTTTAATTTTTCTAAGCTAAACTAATGGTTAGATTTCTTTGAAATTCGGATTATACATGGCACTAATAGCAATACATTTTCAAAAAAAAAAAATCAAGGTTCTAACTTATTTACAAAGGCCTAAAAAAATATTTTTTTTTGTTTAAATTTTTTTTTTATTATTTACAAGAGGGCGACAACCTCAATTTTTAGGTATTTAATGCACAATACAATATTGTATGAAATATATTTTTTTCATAAAAATCCATTTGGGACAACAAGGTAAAAATGTCTTACTAATGCAGGCCATTCGACTTAAGGCGTCTGTAGGTTACACATTGGGCCAACGTACTTGGCTCATTGTGTACTTCCGCCTTTACAACCATTTAGTAGGTATTAACAAGCAGCAGCTAGTCGAGCAGAAAAATTGTTTACACTAAGTATAATTATATTTTTTAATGCAGTATTGCGTATTTCATAATAGGAATGTTTACGTAGTAGTTGTTTACGTACAGCAATGGTAGATTACATACCGAGGCCAATAAAATAAGAAATGTCTCAGAACACATCGGACTCGCCCATGAAGGGTTCCGAACCATTTATGACGTATTAAAAAAACTACTTACTAGATCTCGTCCAACATTTTACCACTTTGGACACACATTTTACCACTTTGGAAGTGTCTCTCGCACAAACTATTCAGTTTAGAAAAAAAATGATATTAGAAACCTCAATATCATTTTTGAAGACCTATCCATAGATACCCCACACGTAGTTCTAAGTATGGGGAACCCCCTAAAGGGTCTAGCCGCAATCCTATAGTGAAACTGCCCCTGGCTCAAATGTATACCTTTCTTAGAAGCGTTAATTGGCCTTATTATAAGATATCATTTTACAATATTTCAAGCCTGGAATCCCCTTGGTTTGGATAAAAAAACAAAAATATATAAAATCTTTTTTAATTTTTCTAAGCTAAACTAATGGTTAGATTTCTTTGAAATTCGGATTATACATGGCACTAATAGCAATACATTTTCAAAAAAAAAAATCAAGGTTCTAACTTATTTACAAAGGCCTAAAAAAATATATTTTTTTGTTTAAAATTTTTTTTTAGTATTTACAAGAGGGCGACAACCTCAATTTTTAGGTATTTAATGCACAATACAATATTGTATGAAATATATTTTTTTCATAAAAATCCATTTGGGGCAACAAGGTAAAAATGTCTTACTAATGCAGGCCATTCGACTTAAGGCGTCTGTAGGTTACACATTGGGCCAACGTACTTGGCTCATTGTGTACTTCCGCCTTTACAACCATTTAGTAGGTATTAACGAGCAGCAGCTAGTCGAGCAGAAAAATTGTTTACACTAAGTATAATTATATTTTTTAATGCAGTATTGCGTATTTCATAATAGGAATGTTTATTGTATCTATATACCCCACACGTATGGGTTTGATGAAAAAAAAATATTTTTATTTTATGACGTATGAAAAAAACTACTTACTAGATCTCGTTCAAACCAATTTTCGGTGGAAGTTTGCATGGTAATGTATATCATATATTTTTTTTAGGTTTTTCATTCTGTTATTTTAGAAGTTACAGGGGGGGGGGGGGCACACATTTTTTCACTTTGGATTTGTCTTTCGCGCAAACTATTCAGTTTAGAAAAAAATTATATTAGAAACCTCTATATCATTTTTGAAGACCTATCCATAGATACCCCACACGCATGGGTTTGATGAAAAAAGATTTTTTGAGTTTCAGTTCTAAGTATGGGAACCCCCAAAAATATTTTTTTTTCTATTTTTGTGTGAAAATCTTAATGCGGTTCATAGAATACATCTGCTTACCAAGTTTGAACAGTATAGCTCTTATAGTTTCGAAAAAAAAGGGGCTGTGACATAATCGGACAGACAGACGGACATGACGAATCTATATGGGTTCCGTTTTTTGCCATTTGGCTACGGAACCCTAAAAAAAATCAAGGTTCTAACTTATTTACAAAGGCCTAAAAAAATATTTTTTTTTTTGTTTAATTTTTTTTTTTATTATTTACAAGAGGTCGACAACCTCAATTTTTAGGTATTTAATGCACAATACAATATTGTATGAAATATATTTTTTTCATAAAAATCCATCTGTGGCAACAAGATAAAAATGTCTTACTAATGCAGGCCATTCGTCTTACGACCATTAATCATAAAATATAGATACATTCTCGGCATATGTCTAAGAAGGTATATAGATGCTTCATAAAGTATGATGGCGAAAAGAGGGGAGTAGAAGCAATCGATCAATATTGTTGTGAATGTGCGAATGGGTTAAGAACAGTGGGTTGTTGTTCACATGTAGCGGCAATTATATATTACTTGTCGTATTGCAGGTTTTTATCCAGAATTCCGCGGCCTAGCCATAAACTCTGTGCACTGTTCAAGACCGAAGGTATAAATGTTAGTATTAATACAGACAGTGACGAGGATGAGTAATTATGTGTTATGTTAAGGTGTAAATTGTAGGATTTTAATAAAATGTGCTTTACTTATTTAGTTTCTTTTGATACGTAATATTTTTTAAGGCAGTATTGCGTATGTCATAATAGACCTCAGCTTCGCTTCGGCCGATACTTACATGTGTTCTGAGACATTTCTTATTTTATTGGCCTCGGTATGTAATCTACCATTGCTGTACGTAAACAACTACTACGTAAACATTCCTATTATGAAATACGCAATACTGCATTAAAAAATATAATTATACTTAGTGTAAACAATTTTTCTGCTCGACTAGCTGCTGCTCGTTAATACCTACTAAATGGTTGTAAAGGCGGAAGTACACAATGAGCCAAGTACGTTGGCCCAATGTGTAACCTACAGACGCCTTAAGTCGAATGGCCTGCATTAGTAAGACATTTTTACCTTGTTGCCCCAAATGGATTTTTATGAAAAAAATATATTTCATACAATATTGTATTGTGCATTAAATACCTAAAAATTGAGGTTGTCGCCCTCTTGTAAATACTAAAAAAAAAATTTTAAACAAAAAAAAATATTTTTTTAGGCCTTTGTAAATAAGTTAGAACCTTGATTTTTTTTTTGAAAATGTATTGCTATTAGTGCCATGTATAATCCGAATTTCAAAGAAATCTAACCATTAGTTTAGCTTAGAAAAATTAAAAAAGATTTTATATATTTTTGTTTTTTTATCCAAACCAAGGGGATTCCAGGCTTGAAATATTGTAAAATGATATCTTATAATAAGGCCAATTAACGCTTCTAAGAAAGGTATACATTTCAGCCAGGGGCAGTTTCACTATAGGATTGCGGCTAGACCCTTTAGGGGGTTCCCCATACTTAGAACTACGTGTGGGGTATCTATGGATAGGTCTTGAAAAATGATATTGAGGTTTCTAATATAATTTTTTTCTAAACTGAATAGTTTGCGCGAGAGGCACTTCCAAAGTGGTAAAATGTGTTCCCCCCCCCCCCCCTGTAACTTCTAAAATAAGAGAATGATAAAACTAAAAAAAAAAGCGGCCAAGTGCGAGTCGGACTCGCCCATGAAGGGTTCCGTACCATTTATGACGTATTAAAAAAACTACTTACTAGATCTGATTCAAACCAAGTTTCGGTGGAAGTTTGTATGGTAATGTATATCATATATTTTTTTTTGATTTTTCATTCTGTTATTTTAGAAGTTACAGGGGGGGGGACACTTTTTTTCACTTTGGAAGTGTCTCTCGCGCAAACTATTCAGTTTAGAAAAAAATGATATTAGAAACCTAAATATCATTTTTGAAGACCTATCCGTAGATACCCCACACGTATGGGTTTGATGAAAAAAAAAATTTTTTTTTAATTTTATGACGTATTAAAAAAAACTACTTACTAGATCTCGTTCAAACCAATTTTCGGTGGAAGTTTGCATGGCAATGTATATCATATATTTTTTTTAGATTTTTCATTCTGTTATTTTAGAAGTTACGGGAGGGGGGACACACATTTTTCCACTTTGGAAGTGTCTCTCGCGCAAACTATTCAGTTTAGAAAACTTCCACCGAAAATTGGTTTGAACGAGATCTAGTAAGTAGTTTTTTTTTTAATACGTCATAAAATTAAAAAAAAAATCATCAAACCCATACGTGTGGGTTATCTATGGATAGATCTTCAAAAATAATATTGAGGTTTCTAATATCATTTTTTCCTAAACTGAATAGTTTGCGCGAGAGACACTTTCAAAGTGATAAAATGTGTGCCCCCCCCTGTAACTTCTACAATAACAGAATGATAAAACTAAAAAAAATATGTGATATACATTGCCATGCAAACTTCCACCGAAAGTTGGTTTGAACGACATCTAGTAAGTAGTTTTTTTTTATACGTCATAAAATTAAGAAAAATTTTTTTTTTCATCACTCATACGTGTGGGTTATCTATGGATAGATCTTCAAAAATGATATTGAGGTTTCTAACATAATTTTTTTCTAAACTGAATAGTTTGCGCGAGAAGTGGTAAAATGTGTGTGTGTGTGTGTGTGTGTGTGTGTGTGTGTGTGTGTGTGGTTGTGTGTGTGTGTGTGTGTGTGTGTGCGCGTGCGTGCGTGCCTGCGTGCGTGCGTGCGTGCGTGCGTGTCTGTGTGTGTGTGTGTGTGCGTGCGTGCGTGCGTGCGTGCGTGAGTGCGTGTGTGTGTGTGTGTGTGTCTGTAACTTCTAAAATAACAGAATGCTAAAACTAAATAAAATATATGATATCCATTACCATGCAAATTTCCACCGAAAATTGGTTTGAACGAGATCTAGTAAGTAGTTTTTTTAATACATCATGAATTGTACGGAACCCTTCTTGGGCGAGTCCGACTCGCACTTGGCCGCTTTTTACATCCTGCCCACTTTAACACAAGTTAGCAGTAAAGGAATTACTTCAACTTTTATTTTTACGTGTGATGGGATAAACCAGTGTTAGGGGGTATGCGTCACTAACAAATAAAAGTGTCAGAATATCCATATTAATATTATAACTTATAAGCCTAGCTTTAACTGTTACATATTTATAAATTATGACACATTAAATTTCCAAACGTTTTGCTACTAACTCGTTCTGTGTTCATGTCAATCAAACAATTTTATTTTCGACGAATTGGGAATTCTTATTATATAGACTATTTACATTTCATGACGTTTTGCTATTAACTCGTTCTGTGTTTATGTCAATTAACTAATTTCACTTTCGGCTCATTAGATATTCTAATCACATGGACTATTTATATTTTCAGACGTTTGGCTACTTATTCATTCTAATTCTTAGCCATCCAGCTAAACTGTGTTTTTGCTGACTGAGTATTCTACTTTCATGTCGTCGCAGCTGAATTGACTATATGCTGACTGTGTATTTAAATTTTATGTCATCTAGCTGAAATGGTCGTTTAACGATAAAGTCAATTTGATAGTGACCCAAATTAGTAGATGGTACATTGGTTTACGGTACCTACCTTCTTATTTTATGACAAGGGTTTGCCACCGACGTGGTATAATAAACCCAGCCAAGTGCGAGTCGGACTCGCCCACCGAGGGTTCCGTACAAATTAAACTATCTTTAATTAGTTTTCAGATACTCCCAGGTATCTGTACTGTAAAACGATATTAGTTGCCAAATTTCATAGTTCTAGGTCAACTAGTTGAGTGTCGACATATATACGTTTTTTGCGGCATAAACGGACGTATCTTTTACCTATTTACATTCACTTAAAAAATTGATTTTTTTCACAGCTTCAAGGGGCTGTAGACCTGAGTATATGGTTTTAATTACAACTCGATACCTCCACGCGTTCCCAAGATAAAGGCTTTTGACAGACCGACGGACAGAAGGACGGACGGACGGACAACAAAGTAATCTTATAAGGGTTCCATTTTTCCCTTTTGAGGTACGGAACCCTAAATAGTGTTATAATTTCGCTGAATAAATAAACAAAAATTACAGGACATTATTAATTAATTAATTAATAATGTCCTGTAATAAATTTAATAAATTGACTTAAATAGTTCCACAGTTAAGCTCAATAAAGGCTGTGTTGTGGGTACATGGACGACGGTATATGACACGGCAAAGAAAACGCTCAACACTTAGAACCAAATATCCGAGCTCATAACATGATTAATGCCCCTCTGGCTTCATAGGCAGGTTCACTACCCACTTGGCCAGACTGCTCATAGACGGGGTCAAAAATGCGAGACAAAGTCCCTGTTTCACAATGTTCAAGTAAAGTATTGGATAGCTAATTAACAAACAAATTAACTGCCAGATAAAACTTCCCACAAACTTAGCACTTTATCTACCAGTTAAGCTTATTTGAAGGTTCTGAAACGCCGACAATGACTTTATTCATCAGATAAGTGGCAAGTAGCTTATTCAGGACTTTACTTGGACATTGTGAAATAAGCCCCAAGGGTCGGTGGCACCAAACCGTCTCTCGCCGTTAAAACGTTCGCTACATTTTATTTTAATTCTCTGCTGCGTGACGTTGATCAGTCTGCTCTGTTCACTGTGGTTGGTGCAACTGGCCCTAAGTATAAACAGTGTTGGACGAACGTTAATTAGAATTGAAAATATTATAAATTAACCATACAGTGTGTCCCTAGCCATTGGACAAAGCTGAAATGTACATATGCATTAGGGTATTTAGAACCAGTGTACAAAGTATCATAACAGCCGGTGTAGCGGTTTCGAAGAAATTAACAAATTACCATTTTTTACTTTGGAGCAGCCTGTATGTGTTAGTAGCTTTTCAGGTAATAATATCCTCAAAGAATAGTATGGAACCTTCTTCGACCTTTTTGATTATCTTTTTTATTTATGACATTAATAAGCTTCTGACTTTTGAAAAATGTCATCATTATCAAATATTTCGAACAAATTGTCAAAAACACTCCCAAAGATTAACACAGTTGTTTCTTTTGTTGTCGATTATTGCAAATAAATTTTGTTCGAAAAAAATATTTTTTTATCTTTTAATCTAATTAAAAAAATATTAACGTCAGAGCATTCCTGAGAAGTAACCCTACGTGGGATTTCAGGGTTTGTAAAATGGCTAAGGTCACCCTGTATATTACAAATTGAGCCGTAAACAGAAACGGACGGTTACAGTTTACGGTTCAATTTGTAATGGTTATTTTTCATTATTTTCAATTCTAATTAACGTTTGGCCAACAGTCCAACACTGAGTATAAATGAAGTTTACTTTGTTTGACGGTGGCATGGTGCTCGGGCCCTCCCTCCCTCCCCCCGCCCCCGCCCCCGGCCCCGCCCCCACCCCCGCCCCCGCCCCCGGAGCACATCCACCACGGCGCCTCGTCCTCCAGCTCCGCCTCCGAGCCGAAGCCCTCGAGGTCAGCTTCATCCTTCCCTGCGACCCGGCCGACGACCTCGCACTTCACGTCGTATTCTTGGTGCTCGGTACTGTTCTTCGTCGTAGCAGCATTCTGCAAAATAATGATCAGTAAGTTGGTACAGTCAACAAAACAGGTAGTGACGGTTGAAGAGGCCAAACATATTGGAAAACTTTTGCTGTCACTATCTATGAGAGCTGACTGCATTCTTCCGATTCGCATCGGTCGTATTAATGTAAAATATATGCCACCAAAAACATAACTTGTAAAAAAACCAAGTCACGCAACCCGTTCTTCTACCGTAACTTAGCTAAAATAACTTTGTTATCCCATATAGATATATAGTATTACAAAGTTACATTTGCAGTGAATGAATATTTGTGCAGTTGGTGTATCTAGAAAACTGGACCGAAATTACAAAATATTTGAATTTTTTTTTCGTTTATTAACTAAACACTTATTGTATTGTAAATTTGTATGTAAAGTTTCTATATTTGCCTTCCAAGTATATTCACCACTACATTTTGGCTAATAGGTATAAAGATACCTAAAGATAAAAATAAGATATTTATTATACGAGTATGTCAATCATTTACAAATAGACCTGGAAAACTTAGAAAAAGAAACATATTTATTTGCCATTAAATGTGGTATACAATAGTATTACATTATTATTTTTAGAGCCATACACATTTAGAATTTAAAGTCATGCAAATTGAAATTATATAAAATTTAGGATTGATTAGATTAGAATTTAAGATTATTAGTCCCACAAAATGACAATAAGTCTCTGGGTACTAGATGATGATTGATGATATAACTGATATATAAAATAGATATCAAATATGCAATTATGCAAATACACAAATTAACAATCAATTGCAATATATAATTCAGAGCAAACCACAAAGTTACCTGTATCGCTAGCGTCCAACGGTTGCCCGTATCAGTAGCGACGGCCGTTGGTACTACTTACAGTATTAACAAAAAACAAAAATACATAAATTACACCAATACTTGAATAACAAAATATTAGTACTTATACCAAATGCCATAATTGCCATTGGAGCTTGGATTCTCCTAACTTTTTAGGCATGATCACTATCAACTAAGAAACTTATAAACGTCCTGTACCTGTAGGTTGTGAGTTGTGTCCCGCACGCTTGACGCCTGAAAGCCATTGAACTCTTGGTTCCCAACCACCTGTGGCTTCCGATCAGTCTCCTGATCTGACAGGTCTATCATCTCATCTTTCAGGTTGATAGCTTGCATGATGGTAGTGACAATCTTCATACACCTGACAGACTTGCAAGACAGTGACAATCTTCATACACCTGGCTCTGGACTTCAAAGTCATGCTTTTGTTTCTGTCGACCAATACACAAATCAGTCAATTTTAAATTAAAAATAGGTTCTTGACGAAAATATACCTTATATCCCTTGGGGGTGTGTAATTCTTCATATACTTAATTATAAAAAAAACTATCATACATTTGTTATAATGCCATTTGATATACTACTATATATTATAATGTAATTTTTATTATACATTTCTTTTATTATATTTTGATTTCATCTAAACAGTAATTGATATAATGCCTATTGTCATATAATTTTTAAGTAGTATATACACATTTTTTATAATAACTTTTGTTATATTCTATTTTTTTATATCATAATATGTTATACAATTTTATCAAGTATAAATAGGTTTAAAGATCATTTATTCCCATTAAGAATTTTACAATTCACTTATTATGAGAACATAAATTAATTACTTACAAGGAAGGGTACCCAACTGTCCGACTCCGATTTGATTCATTTTGATATATGTTATAGAGTAGTCTAAAATAACGGACACGTATTTTTTTTAGCTGCCCAAACTCAACCTGTTAGGTCAAAATGGCCTTCAAAGTACTAAAAAGTTACTAAATCTTCTGACTCCTATAGAAAGTGATGCTCAAGCAACTTGCTAGTTAATGGCTGGTTTGAGTATATGTTTGAAAGCAGCAAAAAATAATGAGCACGTGTTTTGTTATATCGGCGAAAACTCATTTTTTCCTAAAAAAATCAACATTCGAAGTTTTATAATATCTTATCGCTAAAGTTACACATAAAGCAGATATGCTTAAACTCAAGTTTTCCTAAAAAAAAAACCTGTCTTTGAACAAAACACGACAAAACACGTGCTCATTATTTTTTGCTGCTTTCAAACATACTCAAACCAGCCATTAACTAGCAAGTTGCTTGAGCATCACTTTCTATAGGAGTTAGAAGATTTAGTAACTTTTTTGTACTTTGAAGGCCATTTTCTCCTAACAGGTTGAGTTTGGGCAGCAAAAAAAAAATATGTGTCCATTATTTTAGACTACTCTATAACATATATCAAAATGAATCAAATCGGAGTCGGACAGTTGGGTACCCTTCCTTGTTAGTAATAAGCGTTAAGAAAACAAGAAGAAGGTAGTTTACACAATACTCGGATAATAAGTTACTGATACACATTTCCGACTCATGCGCTGAAATACATCTATAGTATAACATCTTTTGTCATATTTAATTTAATGAAGACATCAAATTTTACATAATTATTATAACAAGTAAGTAGTATGCAGGCCATATAATTAAGTACAGATTATCATGCCACCTAACCTATTTTTTCAAGTTTTTTGATTCTGCGGGGGCTGCAGTTCAAATCTTATCTAAATCACTTTTTTGCTAAGTAGGTATTTTATTCTATGGGGGGCTACGTTCTAACCTAACCTCCTGAACCTCCTCCCTCCTTTTGCTAGGTAGTTGGTTAAAAAATATTTTTGTTGTATTGTTTCTGACCACTCAGTCATGCTTGTAACTATGTCTTCTATCAAATAAATATAAAGTCAAGTGTACATGAGAAAAATTGAAAACAAAATTTCATCTCATACAAAAAGCACCACTCCATCACATTTTTTGGGGACAAAAAACAAGATGAAGAAAATAATTTTCGTCCAGTTATTCGTTTGTGAGGAGTTGCAGTTTCAACCTAACCTAACCCATTTATATCATGCCACTAATTATGCCACGCAAATAATTATGTGATGTCACTTGTTAGAACAAATTATGCTTTAGAATATGTAAAAATTATAACAATGTATATCAGACAAAGTGTAAATATACCTTATAACCATTATACCAATAATAACATTATGTATGCTGTTAATTAGGAATTACACTAGAGTGTTAACTCACCGTGCGTGGTGTCGCGAA
Source organism: Cydia pomonella (assembly GCF_033807575.1). Lineage (NCBI taxonomy): Eukaryota > Metazoa > Arthropoda > Insecta > Lepidoptera > Tortricidae > Cydia > Cydia pomonella. The sequence continues at coordinate 11,551,489 of NC_084727.1, forward strand.
CGTATTGCGAACCAGCTAATATTTGCCAACGTCATGGAGTAGATGGCGTTAGTAGTCACGTTTAAGTAACCGCTTCTAGGTTATTGGGATTTTTTGAGGGAAGTTGAGAGGGTAGATGAGAACGACAGTAGGAAAAAGGAGGTTGTGTGCGAACAAATCGACGCGGCAGTGATATTTGCTTTTAGATCAAGTCAAGAACGTTCTTATGGTGTTATTAGAATAATGATGTGTCTCTGGTATATTGTGACCAACGTTATCAGTACTCAGAGTGAACAGTGGTCCAGTGAGGCTAATATGAACTTAAGGTAAACTTTGTGTGAGGAATGGGGTCGCTATAAGGGGAGGTTTGGAGGCGACTATTAAGCTCATAAAACCAGGTGGATAATCATGTGATACTCATGTTATATGTAGGTAATAAAGTCGGACACCAGCACAACTCATATCGTCATCTCACTAACATCCAGGCCTCATAGGTATGTAGTACATTTACATATCGCTTTCCAGTATCCGTAAAAGCATTAGCTCATTCGATAGGTTAATAAGTATGGTGAGCTTGACGACATGGTGGAGCATGCTGGGAATTTTTATTCACATGCACTGTTATCATCATCAAAAGTAACATATGTTTATCTCTAACTACAACTAACGAGCTACAATATTTGGTTTATTTAATTCAATTTAATGTTTTATTTCAACCATGAAGCCCATATTTATATTATTTCTACCAAAAAGGTATTCAGCAGGCGAATGTTAGTGGTTCACCTGAGCACATAGGCAATTGAGTGAGTACCTACATACATTTTAACTGAACATTCTTGCTCTTTGATATACAAGAGATTGCAAGTGTCAGTAGGTATCATAATATAGTTTATAAAAAGCAGATATATAAATACATACTTTCACGATTATTAATATTTTGCGACAAAGGGTAGTCTGAATTAAAAAGCTCTCTTTAATCTTTGAAAACAGTGTGTTTATTAGCCCTATAGCAGCTATAAGCAGTGGAATGGAATTTCAAGTTATGGTTTTGAATGATATAAATATTTAAATTTTTATGTTTTAGAACCAGTATTTGTCACTAATTGATGTGATAAAAATGTTTGTGTTTTACCAGGGCAGCAAAGTTAGTTTTCAACTCACGTGCCTTGAAACACTCGCAACGCTCAAGATTTTACTTTTACGCTCATGATTATATGTGACGTTACTTAACAGATTCAACATTTCTATGTTAAAAGAGTGAGAGAGTGGCAAAGATTGTCACATCAGAAAATATAGTTATCTCTACTGAATAATAAAATGTAATCAGTAATCATTTATGAATCAGGTAGGTCTCAGTAAACATTCGTAATTCGTGTTTACTTTAAATCCTATAAAACAAGTATTTATCATCAGTTCTTAAACACTGACTTAGTGACATTTTACCTTCAACAAGAGCCTTAGAACTCTTAAGTCTCACATTTCATTATATTGAAACCAAGTACCTAACTACATATTTCATTAAACATGTCGAAAATAATAAAAGGTGAAAGGACATTCAACTCAAATTTTAACGCCCAAAGCGGTAGAAAAATTTTCAATTATCAGTGAAGTGTCAGCAATTATCCAATTGTTCTCTTAAATGTCCTATGAATGGTGCCATTACCATACCTGCTCATACCTAAGAGGTCAAACTGCTCAAACCTAAGTTTAAGTTGAACAAGAGGTTTAACTATAATATATATTTAGGTACCTATACGTTATGTTAATTTTGATATTTATATTTGATTATGTAGGGGACAAGGCACTTTACCTACGTGTTTAGATTTAGTTGCCTGACCAATCTTTGATATAAATTAAATTAAATCATGCACTAATAAACATTTACGACATTTTGAATTAAAATTTGCTGGTCAATTTGTGTTGTGACCCAGGATGCATCCTTTCAAACAGCGACTTTATCACAGATTCAAATCATGCTGTTGATCAACAATTCATTAACAAAATAATTAACATTTTAATATTAAAATAATAAGAATCAAAATATCACATTCATTGTTCTGTTTGGCGGAATAGTTGTTATAGTTAATAGTATCAAATTTGAAGTTTATTTATCATGCGGATAGTTGATATAATGCCTTGCCGACTGTTGTTGCTTACAAACCAGTTTAGGTCTGACCTCCGATTTGGTATATTTTCTGTAACTTCGGGATCTAGTTATATTGGTGTTTATAATATTTTGTGAAAAGGACCATAATCTCTTATGAATCATGATGCTTTTGTATAACACGCATTGCTTGCAGAATATCCGCTTTATCACAAATTATCAGCTCAGCCCTGATTTGACTCGTCGTGCGCGCAAGTGTGCGTGGTGTATGGAAACAATTTATACTGTGTGTCTTTTTAGAAAACGAATGTATCATGTTTAACGTATTAGGTAGGAACCAGATTTAACATTCGTTCGTTATACTTATATGATCCATAAATATTCTCTTAGAATGAAACAAAATTTATTTTATCAAGATTAATAAAATAATACAGTACAAATATTCTTTGTTGCTCACCAATATAAAAACGAAAATAACATACAGATTAAGCACATAACTCAAACTATGGCGCACAACAAGCGGTCTTATCGCTGAAGAGCAATATCTTCTAAACAACCAAACTAGGCTATTATAATCGTATGTTTTGCGCATCCATATCTTCACTAAGCTAAAATCAGAAGCATTCGCATTGCGTGTAATTCAAAATTCGAAATTAACCCTTTCACTTCGTTTGAAGGACTAGAACCACTCATAACATAAGAGATGTTAAGGAATGTCTTGCCTCATTGTTGTTTGTTGTTACAGTTGTAAGGTATTGGTACGGGTTGGTTTCTTAGAAGTTATAGGTATCATTTAGATGTAGTAACCTGTAAGGTGCCTTAGTGAAAATGCAGGAGGCACTTGAAATCAGATTACAATTTGATGTCATAATATGTACACGGCTACCCAAACTCAAAGGACCAGGACCATCATTGAGACCCAATCAGAATTGCGCAGCCACTCCAATGGCACCAGCAAACTGCCAATAATGGGGCTCTCGCTAGATTTAACAGTTGGCATGCATGATATTGCTGTCCTGAAAAATAAACGGCTAAAAGGATTGTAAACGAATAAAGAACTGCCGAATATATTATGTTTAAATAATATTCACTTACTTTTTCTGTTCATGTAACTCAGCACAGTATCTTGATTCAACCCCAATTAACATTCCAATCTAGAGATTGTCATCAGAGAATCAGTAAATATCAACTTGTATAACAGTAAATTGCAAAGACAAAACTGTTTAGTATAAGCCACCAGGCTATTATAATATGTTTGCACCTAAGCCATACCCTATAGGTATAAGGACTTCCTATTATTATTCAACCATTGATTCATAGTGTGGACAGTCACAGATTAGCGATTTGATATAAACTAATTAGATAAATATTAACTTAACTTCAGAATTATGTATGTATCTATGTCCTGTACATGCGATGACCCAAACCTAGGGTTAAAAATATTAAAATATATTATTATTGAGAAGACTTCAAATGAAAGGCATACTAATTGAATGGGCTAGTGGTTTCTTTATTATCTATTTTATTCGAACAAAAACAGGTAAGGGAGTGGTAGATAATTTAAAGAATAGTCACTAGCCATGCATAACTATTTTAATTTTGTTAAATGAAAGTGGAATCGAGCAGTAGATGTCAACTCAATCGAGTCTACTCGTCGTAGATGTACATATTAAGTACCTTCAACCTTCATACTCATAGTAATAATTACAAAGGCGGTAGAAGACCATGGTGGATACATTTCTGAATAAGATCAGAATTTCTCAAGTATTGTGTTATTTTAATAAATGTAATGACAGAAGGAATTCAGATATAATATCATCTATGTTGTATAATATCATCTTTAGAAACAATAAAAATGACTTTATTATTAATTATTTTAGTATGCAAAAGCTTAGACCATTAAACCTTTAAAAGGAAGAGATTAATCACAAGCCAAATAATTATTGATAATAATTGATCGGGACACCTCAGCTTGTTAGCTTGTTTGTCAGATTTAATCGGATTGAAATGCAGACTGGAGCTACACTATGATCCCAAGAATCATAATCACAATTAGAATCAGATGTCATTTTAATATTGCCGTGAAATATCGTAGTGTTAAGGCTGCACTCGACGCCAATGACCTCGCGCGTGTGGGCGGATCTTTAAGTATACCCCTCACCGCACCACCCGCTGCAAAAGATCGAGCGCGCAGAGCTATGCGTTCGAAATAGAATATCGCTTGCTCGCGCGTGCAATGCAGCACAGGTCCGTCTAGCAATACGACTTGCCTCGCACTGCCTCCGCAGAGGGGGGTAATGGTAGGAATCTAGGCGGAATTTAGGCTTATTGTTTTTAGGAATTGAGGCATAGTTTTATGAAATTGCAAAAAGCAAGAAAACCAAATCAATTTATAGTGTCTTGTGAGAATGATTGTAAAGTTCCATATTTTTACAGAAGTAATATCGATCTAACTGAAAGAAATATAGTTGTGTAAATTAAAATAGATTTCCAGAAAAATATATCGTCGGTCATATCTTGTAGATTGTTATATATTTTTTGCTGCTCAGAAAGTATCAATCTTTAATATAAAATATGGTTCTGAATAACTTAGTTTTACGGTATTTTGCGGGAAGAGGAGCCGTAATTGGTTTATGTAAGACTCCTATAGTAGCAATAGTCACAAGACAGATTTATCAAAGTCTTATTCGTTGCCGTATCGTCATAAGTCACTGTGGACACCTGTCCTGTGTGGTTCTTCACCAGTGCACTCGAAGCCGCTCTTTCTTGGGCGGTGTATGCTAGCCTGTAATGTGGATTTATCTTTAATGTTATTCTGTTCGCCCAACGCCGTGTGACCATACGTCCATCCCTACGCTTCCTTGGCTCTTCCTTTCTTGGTTCGGCCTCGATAGCCGAAGAAACTAAGAACGCTATGGGTACAAACAGTGGATAACCTCGGTGATGTCGAGTTTGTCAAGAGTTGAAGCAGTTGTACCGTACTAACGTTCAAGCATTCTTCGCCAGCACCATATCTCAAATGCATCTGTCCTATGATGGGTTTCAGTTTCAATGGTCTAGGTTTCGGACATGTAAAGAATATGATCGAGAAACCAAGGCGCCCGCATTAGTCTGATCCTTGTTTTATGTTATTCCGTATGCATATCCTGGCGAGTCGTTTCACCGCAGCTTTGGCCATATGAGCTCTTCTGATCACCTTTTAGTCGCAGATACCATCGTCACTTATTTAAGATACCAATTAAACCAACAACTTGCCTCAAGATCGTGCAATTCATTGATTCTCTTAATTTTACCAGGAAGATCGACATGCATCATCTTCGTCTCATTTCTATTGATCATAAGGTATGGATCTGGATCCTGAAAATGGACTCATTACTGGCATACTCAATCTTTTGTAGCAGAACCGAAATTAATTTTCCACAGACACTTAACCTAATATAGCCATGTCATCTGCAAAACTGAGTTTATTGATTAGTTGGCCACGAATTTGGACATCACCCTCACAACCTTCCAATACTCATTGTCTATTCACAGATCTCAGTGAACAGTTGCACTCCTCGTTCAACTATAAAAGGATTACGTGTTGCGGTATCCCCATTTCTCATAACTCTGAACATTTTACTCCAGTTGAAGAAATCAAAAGCCTTTGCGAATGCGAAGTCAATAAAGCGCAAAGCCTTAAAGAGTATACAGACGCCGCACCCACTGTATTCTTTATTAATTGGCACACGTTGAGAATTTGCTACTGAGTACCCATCTATATGTCTCGCATGGTTGTTAAAGTTGTGAAGTGATTATTCATGAATAAAAGAAACAGAGTGGGTCAATTTGATGGACACAGCAGTTAAAACACTGTGGTGCGGAAGACTGGCGATATTCTGCTTAATTTAAGATCTGATCGGAATGAGGAAGATGGATCGGTACCTCGGATGTACAGTATATGTATTGCTGTTTCTACCATCCTTAGCAGGACTGATGCATGTGCACGGGGATGTAATCAAAGAGTAAACATATCGAAAGCTGCCACGAAAAGCGGACTTACTGTGTTGCGTGCCGTTAAGCCTGAGGACACCACGTATATGACCCTTCGAAATCTTAAGTTTTTCAAATAGATAAAACGGCTGTTAATCGCGAATGACTCCAAAAAGCAATTCCAATTAGCATAAAAAAAGGAGTGTGGTCGAGTTGTAGATGGATTCTATTTTACATTCTGATTTGTGATTATACATATAAAAATAGCGTGATTCTCCCTTGGCTGGGGAGGGCTGCCGGACATGAAGTGGGTGCACCCAGAGATGGACATGTCAACAGTGGCCTTAATGGATAAGCGAATAGATTTAAAGCGAATACTTAACATAGTAGATTACTGCGAGTAATATACAGTAAAGAGAAGTAGTGGGAATTTAGGTTACATACACCCGTTCGGATAAGACGGCCGCATTTGTCTGTGTGGTAACTATCATTGCATATAAAAACGTATGCTCTTTTCGATCACGCGGTCGTCGCAGTGTTCAAAACAGTTACAGTTGTTTACGTCTGCTGTAGTAATAGTTGTGACACTTGAAGTGGTGAAATAGGTTATTATGTTAATAACGATGTCAAAAGAGCAAAGTGACAAAGTGACAGAGCGAATCACAGATGGTAGTTATAGATGGGATAGACCTATCGCGAACGGAGTTCCCACTGTTTAATAATACCGATATTTGATATCAGATCGCATTGCCACTCTCTGACACATGGGCCGCATGACGCGGTCTCTTCTCGTGACCTAAATTGCAACTAGGGACTGCTCGGAACAATCTAGAACCGTACGCGCGGGAGTGTAGGAAATAACATTGGTCATGGGTTGACGGAGAGACCAGTAATGGACCAAATATGACAGGTCGCAGCCGTGATCCCACTCAGCTCAGCTCAGACATCGATGGACGCTCACACCAGTTTCAGGATCCTGCTTTCAATCAGTTTAGCACGGAAATTGATCAGTATTCAGATCAGTCTTAGGATCCTGTTATTAGTTGGCTCAGCACAAACATTGATGAATGCTCAGACCAGACTCAGAATCCTGTTCTTTATCAGCTCAAGACAGATCACTCACAACTCAACTCAGACCAGATGCACGATTGGATCGATCTCAGAAACGCAGTGTCTCAGCACATTTCTGTAACGTCATCAGAAATTGCACAAAGTCTCAGGCCGTGCCGATTCACGACGCAAAGGGTGAACCATGCGGTTCGAGAATGGACGGCTCTTATTATCTGATTGTTGATTTATTTATATGTTTGCCTATAGACATCTAATTTCAATTAAGAGTAGCATTTCCTTTCTGGGCGGGAGTGTCGCGAACGTATTGCGAACCAGCTAATATTTGCCAACGTCATGGAGTAGATGGCGTTAGTAGTCACGTTTAAGTAACCGCTTCTAGGTTATTGGGATTTTTTGAGGGAAGTTGAGAGGGTAGATGAGAACGACAGTAGGAAAAAGGAGGTTGTGTGCGAACAAATCGACGCGGCAGTGATATTTGCTTTTAGATCAAGTCAAGAACGTTCTTATGGTGTTATTAGAATAATGATGTGTCTCTGGTATATTGTGACCAACGTTATCAGTACTCAGAGTGAACAGTGGTCCAGTGAGGCTAATATGAACTTAAGGTAAACTTTGTGTGAGGAATGGGGTCGCTATAAGGGGAGGTTTGGAGGCGACTATTAAGCTCATAAAACCAGGTGGATAATCATGTGATACTCATGTTATATGTAGGTAATAAAGTCGGACACCAGCACAACTCATATCGTCATCTCACTAACATCCAGGCCTCATAGGTATGTAGTACATTTACATATCGCTTTCCAGTATCCGTAAAAGCATTAGCTCATTCGATAGGTTAATAAGTATGGTGAGCTTGACGACACGTGGTGTGTAAGGCCAGAATCGGGCCCGGCCCCTCTGTCTCCCGAAGAATCAACATCCAACACATTCCACCAAACAAATCATTGGACTGATATGATACCGTTGCACGAATGATATTACGAAGAGACTTCACAAGCAACTCAAGCAAGTTATACTAGTTAAAATTCTATAATTAATATTACTTAATAGCAGCGAACAAATGAAATTTGAATGAAATAAAACCACACAACAACAACGCATAGACTGGTGTAGTTTTGTTAGAGAGCCACTATGAGGGTGGCATTTGTTAAAATTTGTTTTTTTTTTTTTTTTTTTTAATGGCTTCGCGCTCCTGGCGCATTCAGCCAGACGAGTAAAACGGGGAAACGGAATTAAGGATTACATTAAAACGGGTAGGACGGAATTTTGGAAAAGGATCAGGAAAAGGTTAATAATTCAAATAATTTAAAGTTTAATGTTGTGACGTGAAATAAAAGAATACAATGATTTAAATATATATGGAGATGAATCATTAATATACAGGAGTGTTGTAATAGATGTGGGAAACGGAACTTTTAAATCTGACAGCTGTCTTAATAATATAGAACGGTCATATAGGTTACAATTACCAGAAAAAAAGATATGATTAAGATCAGCGGGATCAGTTCCACAAATACATGCAGAACTGGCCACACGATTTTGTAGTTTCAGGTGTTCCGGTGTACATACATGGCCCAATCTCATACGAATCAACATACTAGTTGCAGGCTTTGGCAAAGAGATTTTAGCAAACCAAGGTTTGGCAGGAATTGTTGTTTGTATGCTACGATAATGTAACGCAGCGGCACCCGCACCAGATGCCCATAATTTTGTCCATTCCATTCTTAGATATAATTTAGGCAGTGCCAACAGGTCTTCAGCAACATTCCTAAACGGAAACATGTCCCCAGAACTAATGGCATCTCGAGCCAAGTCATCCACCCTTTCATTGCCTTTAATCCCTCTGTGTCCAGGGATCCAGGCAATGGAAACCGAATACCCTTTAAGACGACATTTTAACAGTTGGCTACGGATTTGATAAATAATTGGGTTATTAGATTTAGATTTGAAAGGAAATTTAGCTATTGCCTGAAGTGAACTTAGAGAATCTGAGAAAATAATAGTTTTTTTAAGATGCATTATAATGATGAATTCTATTGCTTTCAGAATTCCAAAGCACTCGCCACTGTACACAGAGGACTCTGGAGGCAACTTTATTTTTTGGTAAATATTAGACTGGGTGTGAAGTACACCAATGCCAACACACCCATTGTCAGACATCTTAGAAGCATCTGTGTATATATGATCAGCAGCTAGGCCATCTGTTCCAATGAATCCCAGGAATTGTTGATTTTGTTCAACATCATTCTTAGAAATGCCGATATTAAGGAGAACTGGAGGATCAAGTATTACAGATTCATATTCATACTGGAAAATGGGAAGTGTTGAAGAGCTAACAGTGGGAGCTGAAATAGATTTAAGTTTTTGAAAACTTTTAATCAAACATGGAGGACTCTTGTGCTTCCAGTAGTTAGAAGTAGTTATTTGAAGCAGGAGGTTAGACAAGATAACCCAGAGTTGATGATTAGAAAATTGGGAGCAGCGGAAAATAAACCTATCACAAAGATATTGGCGTCGTAAATGGAGTGGAGGCTCAGCACACTCAACTTGCATAGCATTGATAGGGCTTGAATTCATGGCACCGCATATCATTCTCAGGGCTTTTGATTGAATACGATCTAATTTTTGGAAGCCTGCTACAAATCCTGGCTCTAACAAAAATGTTCCATAATCTAGAATACTTCTTATCAAGGCATTATACATTAATTTTATGCAAAGAGGATGCGAACCCCACCAAACTCCTGAAACACACCTAAGGATATTAATATTTTTTTCACATTTAGAAACTATGTAATCACAATGTGGAAGACCTGTTAATTTATTATCTAAAATAACACCTAGGAACTTGGTTTTATCTTTAATGGGAATGGAGCAGTTATTAAATTGCACATTGATTGGAGGAGGAAACAGTTTTCTAGTAAACAAAACTACAACACTTTTAGGAACTGAGAGTTCCAGACCATTTGAATCTAACCATAACTTCAATAAACCCAAAGAACAAGTAATGGATCTACTGGCCTGTTCAATAGAAAGGTTTGGTGAATATAATAATAAATCATCAGCATATTGCAAAATTCTGACAGTGCCATTTAAGGATGACTCTAAATCGGATGTGTAGATATTATATAGCAATGGACTTAATACGGAACCTTGTGGAAGACCTCTCCAAACTAAACGGGAAATCCTATTGTTGTCATCTATAAGAAGGCTAATGGACCTTTCTGATAAAAGATTTATTATGAAATTGCTTAACATTATTGGTACAGCTAATCTATGAAGTTTTGCTTGTAATACTGAGACTAAAACATTATCATAAGCGGCACTTATATCAAGAAAAGCAGCTACTACAGACTCATTTCTAGAAAATGCTAATCTAATTTCTGCAACTAATATACCCAAACTATCATAGGTAGATCTACCTTTTCGGAATCCAAACTGACTATGAGAAAGTAATTGGTTTTTTTCTACAAAATATTCTAATCTGTTTTTAATCACGCTATCTTATTAAAAAAATGCGAGCAGTATGGCATCAGAGGTAGATCATCTAAATGGATCGAAAGCTATCTGTCTAATCGTATTCAGTGCGTAGAGATTGAACGATTGAATGAATATAATGAACTGGTACGATACAGATCAACCTTTCAAGTTAACGCAAGAGGAGTACCTCAAGGCAGTGTTTTGGGACCACTGCTCTTTATTCTTTATATCAACGATATACCTCTTGCTACCAAACATCAAATGATTATGTTCGCCGATGATTTGTCAGTTGTCATTTCAGACGATGATGAATCTATAACACACGAAACGTTAATAAACAATGCAATTGATGATATAGGTAAATGGATAGAGAGCAATAAACTGAAAATTAATATCGACAAAACCAACTTAGTTCATTTTACAAACCATAGATATCAGGGTGATCAGTTGAAAGTACACTATAAAGAGCAATATATTACCAATTGCGATGAAGTAAACTTTTTAGGAATTACCATTGACAAATTTTGTAACTGGAAACCACAAATTAGTAACGTCTGTAATAAACTTAACAAATTTGTATTTGCGTTAAAAAGGTTAAGAAGTGTAGCGGGAGAACAAACTGCTTTACTGGCCTATCACGGATATGTTTCAGCACTTCTCCGATATGGGATTATCATGTGGGGCAACTCGACAGACGTTAACAAGCTTTTCTTAATTCAAAAAAGGTGCATTCGTGCGGTATGCGGATTTGGTCCACGAGACCCTTGTAAGCCATTATTTAAAAAACTAAACATACTGACACTTACAGCCATGTTCATATATGAACACGCAAAGTTTGTTAGACAAAATCCTGAATTATTCGCTAGGCCTGTACAAAACCCAATGTTACGGGAAAGGGATATGTTGAAAGTTCAGCAGCCCATTTCTAAAACAGCCATATTCAGGAAAAATTGTTATATTATGTCAGCTAAGATCTATAACCATATTCCTCTCGAACTAAGAGTTTTGCCGTATAATATATTTTTGATAAAGTTTCGATCTTGGCTAGTAGATAAATGTTTTTATTGTATAACTGAATATTTTAACATGAAATTGATACTATAAATAAACCTAATTTACAATATGTACATCAGTAAGAATAAACTAGCTTATTTATTAAATTATTACATTAAATGATATTAAAATTTATGCCTTTATATTATATGCTGAACTCTTTATATATGACATTTTAGTATGAATTGTGAAATTTAATAATTTATGTATTTTGAAGTACCTGGGTAATTTTGATTTAGTATAATTTTGAAAATTAATGTAAATGTCTGTGTAGGTACTAAACTAACTAAAAAGTAGGTATTCTGTGTAAATATTGTTGTAATACCTAGTTAACTGTAGGAATATATGTTTTATGATGTAAATAATATCCTATGTTATGTTGTTATGTTGTGTAAATAATTAGCGTAAGAAATTGCTTTGCATGCCCTTAATGTTGGCGAGATGTGTGTACCTTATTACCTTGTGTAAAACCTTACAACACCTTATGTAACCATGTCTCTGGCAAAATAAATAATTTCATTTCATCATTTCATTTCATAATCAAATGTTCTGCTACTTTAACAAATACTGAAGAAAGGGCAATTGGACGATAAGAAGAAACATCTCTTGCTTGTTTGTTGGGTTTTAATATAGGAATAACTATTTGAGATCTCCAAGAATCCGGGACTGTACCAGATTGGATGACAAAATTTATTATATTCAGATAATAAGAGAGAATACCATCACTAGCATTTGCTAAAAAGGAATATGGGACTCCATCATCCCCAGGTGAAGTATCTCTTAAACTACTTAGTATACCTTTTAACTCTTCTATTTTAAAAGGCCCATTAAATACAGTATAATAGGAAGAGTCAAATGAAAAGGCAGCAGGGTGGAAAACATGTTCTTCGGGGACTGATGCTGGTGCTAATTTGTCCATGAACTGATTAGCAAGGTTAGGAGGAAGTGTCTGTCTAGATGGCTCATTGAAAGCATGTCTGAATCTTTTAATATTATTCCATACTATGGATGGTTTCACGTTAGGACTAAGAGATGAACAAAATCGTCTCCAGCCTTCGAACTTTTTTTTGCGCAGTAATTTTTTAGTCTCACGAGCAACTTGTATATATATCTCGAAATTTTCATTTGTCATCGAATGACGATAACTTCTCTCTGCCTCCTTGCGGTTTCTGATTGCTTGAGAACAATCATCATCCCACCAAGGAGGAGAAGGTATTTTACCTGATACACTGTTTTTTTACAGGGAAAATTTCATCAGCTGCTTCGGTAATCGTCTGGGCTAAGGCAACTGAGCAGCTAACTACATTACTAGCATCTATAGTGGGCAAACACAACAATTTCTCCTCTACGCGGCTTTTGAAAAGTTTCCAATCAACATTACTTAAATTATACTTAAGCCTAGGGCTAGGTTTTGGAGATGGAGGAATGGAAGATGGAAATGTAATAATAATAGGGTAGTGATCACTCCCATATGTTGAATCTAAGGTATGCCAAGAGAGAGAGGATGCAAGATCGACCGAACAAATAGATAAATCAATAGCGCTAATTGACTCTGTTGGCGCTGTTCGGCGGGTTGGAGAGCCAGTGTTTAAAACACAAAGGTTGTGTTCGTCTAAGATATGTATGAGACGATCTCCATTATAATTAGATGATGAACTACCCCAAAACTGGTGATGCGAGTTAAAGTCTCCTAAAATTAACACGGGCCTAGGGAGAGAAGAAATTATTTGTTCAAGCTCATCAAAAATGGATGATGATGGATGAGGTATATATACAGAAATGATACAGATGTTATTTACAATGGCAGCAACAATTGAAAAATCATCGCTATGGGATGGAAGATTATAAGGTGAAAATGAAATGGAATTCCTGACGAGTAGAGCTACACCGCCCCATCCGCCAGGACGGTCCTCTCTGAGGCATGAATATCCAGTAGCTCTAAGAAGAGCTCCAGGCTTTAGCCATGTCTCAGAGAGGGCAAAAACAAAAGGTTGAAATTTGTTTAATAAATGTATTAGATCTTGCTTTTTATTTATTATGCTTCTGCAATTCCACTGAATAATTGTGGCCATTATTTTTAATAGTTGTAACAAGTACATCAAGCATGGGGGCAACGTGGGACGGTAGTTTTACATTGGGCTGAGATAAATGATTAATTAGGGCTTGAATTTCGTCAGCTACTGATGTATTCTCTTTGCGAGAATCTTGCTGTAGTGCACAGCCATTTGGAGGAGATGGAATGGTATACTCATTAACTAGTGCATTATGAGCTGCTACATCATACCCTGTCATGGTCTTTCTTACTGGACGTGGCTTCAAAAAAGTTGTTTTTTTGTAACTATGGGACTGCATGGTTGTGCTCGGGGCTGAATTATGGACTCTGTGATGTAAATTTGGCTGGGACTGTAACTGTGGTTGTGGTTGTGTCAGAAGGACATCGGCGAATGATTTAGAAACTGCAGGATGTAGTTTGACAGCTTCACCGTAGGAAATACAATTATTGGCCATAGTTATTTTAATATCCTTCTGTCTCTTATGCTCCGGGCAAGCCCTGTTCGTGGCGAAATGAAAACCATTGCATAAGCAGCAAATGGCATCTTCTTCCTCCACTGAACAGGTATGACCGGAGTGCATTTGACCACACTTAAAACACTTTGGTTTTGATCTGCAATTAGTTTTGGTGTGTCCGAATTTAGTGCAATTATAACACTGAATTGTGGGGAAAATATACAATTCAACAGTCAGTGAGTTGTAGCACGAAAATACCCGTTTTGGTAAGACTTGGCCATCAAAAGTTAAAACAACTGTTTCAGAGGGTTGCCACGAAACAGAACCATTAACCGTAACTCTATGGTTTAAGCGCCGCACTTTAAGAACATTTCCGCACCCAATGGGCACGGAAATGTTTGACAAAATTTCTTCATCCGACCACTGTGCAGGAATGCCGCGAACCAAACCCATACGGGTCACAGAAAAAGACGGTATGTATGCAGTAAGATTCTCTAACTCGAGACATGGGTCAGTTACAAATAAATTTGCATCTAAATAATTTGAGAATGACATTGCTATGCGAGTTCTGCCAATGCGCTTAACACTTCCGTTAATAATGTTTCTGAAGGCCTTTTTGACGAGGAATTTCCCAAAAGATACCGGGTGCAGAGATGAGCTTGCGTCAGTCTGTTTGAGTTGGACGTGAACCATAAAGGGTGCAACATCTGAATTTGAAAATAAGTTCCTACCAACCTTGGTGCTAATAGCGCTATTGTTTATATTTATATTTAAATTGTCAGAGGGGATTATGGTAGGCTGCGTGCTAGAACTCGAAAGAGCTTGGGAGTTTTGTATGTTTTCCTGGCAATCGCACGAATATTCCCCGCCATTATTTTTCCTTCTTTTTTTATTGCAATTTTTGCATCTTTTTTGTACTTTATTTCTTTTAAGTTCACTCCTGCTACCCACAGAAGTGTCAGTATCCATTGCCGAATCAACGGTCACATTACATCCGACCTGGAGGTTTCCACCTCCAGGATCAGGAGGATCGTCGTCCCCCATAGAAAATTTACACGAAAAAACTTACCAACTATGAAGAAATCCACTAATTATATATACAAATAAAAGAATATATACAAAATATGTGAAAAATTATATACAAATTACCGATTTCCTGATATTACAATAAAAATAATGTACGAGAAACAAAAAACTAGACCGCCGCGTTTCACGTTTCCCGCGCTTTTTTCCTAAAATTTGTTTAAAAACCCTCAATAAATAAAAAAAAAAGCAACAACGCATAACCAAAATCGCTTTTTTTTTATGGCTTACTATTGATTGCCAGTGTCATGTCAGCACATCATCAACAATACTTGAAATGTAAAAAAAATCTTTGTCTCTAATGGCCAACAATGTTCAATGTTAAATTTACCTTTTTTAATTTAATTTTAAAACCCCTTTTTTACATTCGAATATTGTAAAAGATGTGCTGATATTTGGTGTCTAACGTGTCCTAACGTATAAATATTATTTGTCGGGCCCGAAATCGGGTCTGATATCAGGCCTAATAAAATGTGAATGTAATTGGCACTTATAGCAAATATGTTTTTGCTTTCAATTTGGTATACAAGATAGTAACAGACTATTTTCTTCTTACCTTCGAGATCGATATTCTCGACCAAAGAGCATATAATCACTACGTTTTAAGAGACGGGACTTCCATACTAGCGAGTGGAATCAGTTGGTTTCGCAACTCATTACCAAAATATACGACAAAGAACTGTCAAAGAACCATAGTACCAACATAAGCGATTTAAATAGTGCTACACGCTTGCGATTCTTATCTATATCGATAAAATGGGGAGGGTTGAAACATAGGCTGTCCACAAATTTTGTACTCGAAATCAGGTTAGCATCCAGTCCACATTTAAGTTGTATGTTTATTGTGGATAGTTCTTTGAGTGGACTAATATCTGGTCGGGCTTAATGTGGACCCGAATTATTTTAATACTGTTTTTAAATCATGTTTTTTTTATTAAAAGCTTTATTTTTAAAATGATCTTACACATATTTCAATAAATGTAACTTTTCTATCAGGTATCTGGTCTTCGTTCCCAAAAAATTTGACCCACTGCCTGCATCTGAAAACATACAGCCTTGGACAAACATGACTTTATTTACAGTTTATATTCCAAGTGTTGGCTAATGAGATGATCAACTGATTATTTAGCGCTAATATGCATCTATAGATCATGTTTTTCGGCATCCAGTTATCAACAACCCTAAATCATAATAATTCATAATCATAATACTTATCAATGCTCTAACTTTTTATGCATTTATATGTCTGTTAATCATGAGAACCGGTCTGGCCTAGTTTAATTTTCTAACATTTTAGGTTAATATATTAAATAATGACTAGATAAAAAAATCAATCTTCGACGAATTAATTATGGTCATATTGCATGCAAGTTCTCAGGAAATTTCACATATTTAATTTAATTATTTACACTTATATACAAATAAAACTACAGTTACTCATACTCATACTATACTATATCAGTTATCGATAGTTATAGTACATCCCTAGTTCACAACGAAAAAGAATATAAAATATCTAATTTTCGATGTGTTTGTAGCCTGCTGACCAAAAATAAGGTCAAAAGTATCTAAAGCAATACTTACCGGTCTTCATCCAAGGGAATTTTTGCCATAAAATCCCTGTTTTCGTAATTTTCTCGAGTGGCTCGCTTGCCACATATTTCACACTTAGTAAACCGTTTTCTCGTTGGCATTGTAACAAACTCGCTCTTTACTCTGATCACGGTTGACTATTTTCGATTTTTTCACTAAATAATAAAGAAATTACTCGAAATACCCGAACAAAACATTGAAGCCTTCATAACAAACAAAACAATTAGGCTGACAGTTGACTTGATGTAAACTTGACAGAATAAATAGCACTGACGTTTTCTTTTTCTTCGTTAGCAATGATTTGCGAAACAAACTCCATACAAAACTTTTCTTGTTCCAAGTTGCGTCAGCCTGTTCTCGACCTTCCGGCATTACCTTGAGCAATATTAAAATTATGAAACTCTAGGTTTTGTAACATTGGGTCTATTAGAATTCTTTCCCTATTTTAATTTTACTCGTATTTAATGCTTCCTCCAATTTCACTCTGCTCTGCTCTGCACTTTAAAATTAATAGAGAAATAATAAGTTCATATTAATCATATCTCAGTGTCGAACATTGGGCCAGGCTAGCCACCACATAACCAGGGCCGCTGGAGACTCTGGAGAGGGGCAGGCCTCCCCCCATTGGTGCCACTATTGCTACCGTGGCCACCGAGCCACATCTGTCGCCCACCCAGTTCGCCTGCTGGGGGACAAAGTACGGCTCCGCCACAACCGATGCCGCAACCTCCCACTCTGCCATGTGCTGAATCATCAAGTCCTGCGCGCGCGGGGCATGATTCAGGTTGCACTGAAGCACCTCAATATCCTGCAATGGAGGCATTAACTTTCCATTGCCTGAGGATCCGTCCGGTTATGAGGTGCTTCCAGGGGGGCAACCGCAGCGGCAGCGGGAGCTGCAGGGCTGGCAGCATATGCCTCCTTCCCTTTAATTGGTGGGGGGGGGGGGGGGTGCTGGCCTGTCCACCCATCACGTGCCCCGCCCTTAGTCCAGCATGGTGGCACACGGCGCACCAGGGGGCCGACGCAGTGAAGGCCAGGCTTTTGTGGCCCGGTTTGCTACACCTGTAGCACCACTCGCTCCTATCTACCGGGGACGGGCACAGAGGCCTAGTATGCCCCGTCCCCATACAGCGGTAACAGCGCAGGGGCAACTGTTCCAAGGCCTCCACTCGGGCCGCCGACCACCCAACCACTATTCGCCCCGCCGTGACGACCACCTTGGCCGCCGTCAGTGGGCAGCGCAGGATGACCGAGCCAGTCCCGTTGGCCGCCATCCTTATCGCTCCCACCGATATCTGGTCCTCCTGGCATCTACCTCTAGCGGCAACCTCTTTCTTCAGGATTTCCGGCGTGACGGAATCTTGATTTCCGCCTTCTTGACTGGTCTGTAGACATCAGCCACGTCACCTACCAGGCTCCGGAGTCGCTCAGCCAGGTTGTCGGCGGCCTGTCCGCTCTGTGCCCCGGGGACCTCAATAATACGCGTCCCTGTTGCCGTCCTGCGGACCTTAAGGTGGTCGACACCAAGCTCAGCCAGTTTCAGCGTGGTGGCCTTTTCCATGACGGCCCTGTAGTTGGTTTGGGCGTCAGGCCTAAGGGCCACCACGACCGCCGCCATGGTTGGGGCCACTAGTTTTGGGGCCGCCTTTTTTGGGGGCTGGGGAGGGGCAGGGCTCTTGCCCTTGGCCTTGCCCTTTTTGCCCTTTTTGACCACCGTGGTCCATTCGCTTTGTGGGGGTGCAGGCGGCGCGGGTGGTGGCATGCTCGGTCGAGTCGGTTTTTTGGGTACTCTAGGAGCAGGGACCACTGGTTTTTTAACCCTCGGTGTGGGTACCGGCCTGGGTTGAGTCTGCCCGACCTGCGTCTGGGGCAGCTGGGGCACTACTGCAACACGGGGCGCCCCCCCCTGCTGGTTGGCTAGCCGTCGTTGGGGAGGCCGATTGGGATGCCCCCCTGCTTCTTTGGTCCGGCCTTGGGGCACTAGGCTCATTACCGTGGTGTTCCACCGTTTCCACGTCTATTTCCTATTCCCGACTCTCCCGGATCCTCCTCCTGTCGGCAGCCAGCAGTGGCCGACGGATGGGCTTTGGTGGTAAACGTCCCTCTACACTCTCGAGGCGAGCATTTACCATATTTCCAAGGGACTTGAACATTTCCCTTTGGAAGTTCTCTAGACGGGCATCCATTAGATTGCCCATCTCCTCGAGAAGGGCATGTGCGTCTGATCGCGCCTTTGATGGCTCCGTCACCTGCTTGCGCTCGGAAAAAGCTTTGCGCAGCGCTCTCGTTTCAATGCGGAGGTGCTCCAGCTCACTCCTCATCCTTTCGTTGTCCGCTTTGAGTGAGCGGACAACCTCAGACTCCGCGAACGAATCTGCAATCTCCATTAATTCCCTGCACGCAGAGTTGATCTTTCCCCATATTTCGCCTTTTAGGTTTTTGCTTTTGGCCGCATCATTCATGATTTCCTGCGCACAAGCCTTGATGCGACCGCCAGGAGTTCCGTCCCCCCCTGCAGTCTCCTCTATTTGTATTGGGCTCCGCGAACGTCTACCCGTGCTCCGTCTCGGTTTGGGACTGTATGGGGCTTCTGTCTCTGACTCCGTCTCGTAATTCTCCAGTTGCGCCTTGGCGGCGCTAAGCCCCGTGTAGTGCCCTTTGCCACGGCCACGGCGGGAAGTGCTCTGCTTGCGCACTGGAGTCTCTCCTTCACTATCCTGGTGGTCTCTGCCCCTTTTTGCCCGTCTTTCCCTTGTATTCCCCCCTGATCCTTCCCGGTTCGAACTCCTGGCTCCGTCCGTTTCCATCACACTGCCCCACTCGTCTGACGAGTCCTGTGACGTCCCTGAGAGGCGCCTCACCGTCTTTTTACCTGCCCAGAATCTCCCCTGACTGGGGATGGGGGAGGTGGAGGTGTCCCCCCCCCTCCAATATAAACCCTGCCAGACTCGTCACCATCCTGGCTCACCTCTGATCTCGCCTCCCTTTGGGATGCTGAATTGGTCCCCACTCCTCCAGATCGCCAGTGACCCCCCCTTTTGTTTGCTTCCCCCCCTTCTCCTCTCTTATCCCCACCCGGATCCGGCGGGAAGAGGAAGAAGAAGCGACCGCAAACACCAATTCCGCAAAAACGGTCAAGTGTGATCTGTACCACACTCGACAAACTTACGGAATTTGGGTTCAAAAATTATTTTGTCCCCCTTCCAGTTGTCCGAAAATTTCGGGACGAGGGTAGAATACGGAGTTTGACCTCCCTTATCCAAATCCCTAAACGCCCGGACACCAGCTAGCCACGTTCCGACGCTATCCCTTTTCAAAAGTTTACCAACTTATGAAAAGTAGTTGGAAGCGCCGCAAAAACAGGAATAGCAATCCGGTTTTTAATTTATAACTTCTGACCCTGATGTCAGAAAATTATAAATCGCCCGTCACAAGGTAGGTCTTACCCTTGCCTAGATACCCCTGTCACTACAAAAGAAGAAAAAAGAAAGAAAAAGAAGACAGAATTTTTTTCCAAAAAATAAAACATGATTCGAAACTTCAAAACAAAGAATTGTTTTCCCTATAACTCTGGAACCGGGAGTCCCAGCGTTACCGGGAAAACGGAAGAATAAAGAGAAAAAGAAATGAAAAATTACCAGCCTAAAACAAAGAACAGAAAAAGAAAGAAAAAGGAGATAGAATTTTTTTAGCAAAAACCAAAAACCGCACAAAAATCGCTCCAAACGAAAAACACCAAAAGTCCAAAAATAATGCCAAGTCGTCAAGTTAGATGCGTTTCGATAACCGGGATGAATAGCCAAAAATTGTTAACGTCTACTCTCCAAAAATCACCGAAATCGCACTAGAACACCTCACGAAAAAACCTTACTGCTAAGGGCCTACACCTGCTCTAACCCTACACCTCTGACGCGAGAAGATTTAAATCCCCCCTCAATTGAAGGAGAGTATCCCAATATGGACCGGCGGGAAGAAACTCGGCGGGAAACATCTTTTCAAAACATTACATCTTATAATTAACATGCATTAAATTAAATAAGAAAAAAAAAACAATTTAGATTATTATGGAAATCATGCAATTACATACAGTAGCTACTTTTCATTATAGAATTTGATAAAAAAAATGTCACATCAAATCATACAAATACGTAGCTCTTTCAGAAAATATATCGAATTCTTACAAAGGGAAAAGAAACATAAAATTAATAAAGGAATGAGAATATACATTATATAAATCTGAAAGATTGCTATAACTATAATAGTAAGGTAATCCTTAGCGTGTAAAGTGACGTTTTTTGGTTACGACGTAAACCGTTGAAAAGGTTGATTACGAGTTTTATTCAAAATATTTACAACAACAACAGCAAAACGCGTAGGTGACATCCCTGGTAATTCAGGAGTCCATAGGCTACGGTGACCGCTTACCACCAGATGGACCGTATGCGTGATAGCCACCGACGTGGTATTAAAAAAATCTAATGTAATCTCCATAGATTTTTTGTCCTGTTAAAAATAAATTATTAAATACATGACGAATTAAACATTAGTTCTTTAAAATATCAACAGAACCACTTAAAGAAATGTGTATATATATGGCACATACACATTTCTTGTTCCCGTTCGGGCGTTACTTTCGTGGGGTATTTTTTTTCGGCTGATTGTGAATCCAGTCAATTATACTATAACAATGGTGCCGTGTATCAGGATAAATTGGATTTTTATGCTAGAATACTCGTAGTCCTATTTTATTGTGCACTGCACGGTCTTTAAATAGTTATCATTATTTTATTGTGTTGTAGCGTCCGCTCCCTTGTCCCCTGCGGAGGCGTCGGGCGAGCTCGGCTCGTGCTCGGTGAGGCTGGAGCGCGCGCTGCAGGGCGCGGGGCGGCGCGCCGGCCGGGGCGGGCGGGGCCGGGGCGGGCCACTAACTAAATCTGTTTCCACTAACTAAATCTGTTTCCACTAACTAAATCTTAACAAGTCACTTTGATTTTGTTGTCGATCGCTTCAGCATAATGTGTTGTAGGTTTATAGGTTCCGCTTTTTTTTAAAGTTTATATCTCATATTTAAAAAAAAAAAGAACCTATAAACCTAGTTTTTCATTGTGTCAATAACATACTAAAACATCATGGAGAATAGAAAATATTTAGAAGTGGAAAACATTTTCTCTTTTTGTATGGACGGTCACGTTGTATACTTCCTTCTTAAATTTCCATTTTTTAGTCGATGCGCCGTCATGGCCGTTGATGATCGTTTGTCCCTGTCTGTAATATGTGTATGATTGTTTGTATTTCTCTATGTAAGTGAATTGTAATATTCTTTTGGAGAAATAAATTCTTAAACCATAAACCATAACAATATTGAAATTCGTGTTCGTTAGAAAGTGGGATAATTTTACGGAGGTTTGCTAAGTTTTATGAATAAGGGGGATAGTTTGCAAATTGTCTATAAATGAAATTATTTGGAAAAAAAAAATGAGAGATTGTATTTTTTCATCCACATATTTGCAAACTATCACACTTCTCGTATGGGCATAGACTAAAGTGCCAAATACATCAACACTTTATCAGGCCTGATATCAGACCCGATTTCGGTCCCGAGCAAGAGTATTTTTCCGTTTCAACAAATATCAGCACATCGTTCACAATATTTTAAATGTAAAAAAATAGTTCATATGCAAAAATATCAAACATTGAACATTTTTGGCACTTAAAGGCAAAGTATATTACATTTCAAATATTGTCAACGATGTGCTGATATTCCGTGACACGGAAAACGATTATCAGGTCCGAAATCGGGGCTGATTTTGGGCCAGATATCGGGAAGTGTGGATGTAATTGGCGCTTAAGGTTGATACCGCTTTTGATTTTTTTTATTTCGAGTAAAAAACACCGATAAAACCGCAAAGGGCTGTTTGGGCATAGACTAAGGTTGACAGTACTTTTGATATTACGTTTTACTTCGAGTAAAAAAACACGGATTTAAGAGCATACCAGCATGACGAACATAATTTGGACTATTTAAACTTTTTTTTTTAATACTACGTCGGTGGCAAACAAGCATACGGCCTGCCTGATGGTAAGCAGTATCCGTAGCCTATGTACGCCTGCAACTCCAGAGGAGTTACATGCGCGTTGCCGACCCTAACCCCCTCCCACCCTCGTTGAGCTCTGGCAACCTTACTCACCGGCAGGAACACAACACTATGAGTAGGGTCTAGTGTTATTTGGCTGCGATTTTCTGTAAGGTGGAGCTACTTCCCCAGTTGGGCTCTGCTCTAGATCTGGAATGACATCCGCTGTGCTGTGCCCTACCACACAGAGCGAGATGACATTCACAATGCCCATACCTCTCTTGTGGAAGTAGTTTAAGGACATACCCGGGTCCATGGACGTAGTTTAGGGACATACCCGGGTCCAAAAAACTTTGTAGATGTGAAACCCACAGAAATGGATGAAGCGAAGCGAAGTACTAAAAAGTTACTAAATCTTCTGACTCCTATAGAAAGTGATGCTCAAGCAACTTGCTAGTTAATGGCTGGTTTGAGTATATGTTTGAAAGCAGCAAAAAATAATGAGCACGTGTTTTGTTATATCGGCGAAAACTCATTTTTTCCTAAAAAAAATCAACATTCGAAGTTTTATAATATCTTATCGCTAAAGTTACACATAAAGCAGATATGCTTAAACTCAAGTTTTCCTAAAAAAAAAACCTGTCTTTGAACAAAACACGACAAAACACGTGCTCATTATTTTTTGCTGCTTTCAAACATACTCAAACCAGCCATTAACTAGCAAGTTGCTTGAGCATCACTTTCTATAGGAGTTAGAAGATTTAGTAACTTTTTTGTACTTTGAAGGCCATTTTCTCCTAACAGGTTGAGTTTGGGCAGCAAAAAAAAAATATGTGTCCATTATTTTAGACTACTCTATAACATATATCAAAATGAATCAAATCGGAGTCGGACAGTTGGGTACCCTTCCTTGTTAGTAATAAGCGTTAAGAAAACAAGAAGAAGGTAGTTTACACAATACTCGGATAATAAGTTACTGATACACATTTCCGACTCATGCGCTGAAATACATCTATAGTATAACATCTTTTGTCATATTTAATTTAATGAAGACATCAAATTTTACATAATTATTATAACAAGTAAGTAGTATGCAGGCCATATAATTAAGTACAGATTATCATGCCACCTAACCTATTTTTTCAAGTTTTTTGATTCTGCGGGGGCTGCAGTTCAAATCTTATCTAAATCACTTTTTTGCTAAGTAGGTATTTTATTCTATGGGGGGCTACGTTCTAACCTAACCTCCTGAACCTCCTCCCTCCTTTTGCTAGGTAGTTGGTTAAAAAATATTTTTGTTGTATTGTTTCTGACCACTCAGTCATGCTTGTAACTATGTCTTCTATCAAATAAATATAAAGTCAAGTGTACATGAGAAAAATTGAAAACAAAATTTCATCTCATACAAAAAGCACCACTCCATCACATTTTTTGGGGACAAAAAACAAGATGAAGAAAATAATTTTCGTCCAGTTATTCGTTTGTGAGGAGTTGCAGTTTCAACCTAACCTAACCCATTTATATCATGCCACTAATTATGCCACGCAAATAATTATGTGATGTCACTTGTTAGAACAAATTATGCTTTAGAATATGTAAAAATTATAACAATGTATATCAGACAAAGTGTAAATATACCTTATAACCATTATACCAATAATAACATTATGTATGCTGTTAATTAGGAATTACACTAGAGTGTTAACTCACCGTGCGTGGTGTCGCGAACGTATTGCGAACCAGCTAATATTTGCCAACGTCATGGAGTAGATGGCGTTAGTAGTCACGTTTAAGTAACCGCTTCTAGGTTATTGGGATTTTTTGAGGGAAGTTGAGAGGGTAGATGAGAACGACAGTAGGAAAAAGGAGGTTGTGTGCGAACAAATCGACGCGGCAGTGATATTTGCTTTTAGATCAAGTCAAGAACGTTCTTATGGTGTTATTAGAATAATGATGTGTCTCTGGTATATTGTGACCAACGTTATCAGTACTCAGAGTGAACAGTGGTCCAGTGAGGCTAATATGAACTTAAGGTAAACTTTGTGTGAGGAATGGGGTCGCTATAAGGGGAGGTTTGGAGGCGACTATTAAGCTCATAAAACCAGGTGGATAATCATGTGATACTCATGTTATATGTAGGTAATAAAGTCGGACACCAGCACAACTCATATCGTCATCTCACTAACATCCAGGCCTCATAGGTATGTAGTACATTTACATATCGCTTTCCAGTATCCGTAAAAGCATTAGCTCATTCGATAGGTTAATAAGTATGGTGAGCTTGACGACATGGTGGAGCATGCTGGGAATTTTTATTCACATGCACTGTTATCATCATCAAAAGTAACATATGTTTATCTCTAACTACAACTAACGAGCTACAATATTTGGTTTATTTAATTCAATTTAATGTTTTATTTCAACCATGAAGCCCATATTTATATTATTTCTACCAAAAAGGTATTCAGCAGGCGAATGTTAGTGGTTCACCTGAGCACATAGGCAATTGAGTGAGTACCTACATACATTTTAACTGAACATTCTTGCTCTTTGATATACAAGAGATTGCAAGTGTCAGTAGGTATCATAATATAGTTTATAAAAAGCAGATATATAAATACATACTTTCACGATTATTAATATTTTGCGACAAAGGGTAGTCTGAATTAAAAAGCTCTCTTTAATCTTTGAAAACAGTGTGTTTATTAGCCCTATAGCAGCTATAAGCAGTGGAATGGAATTTCAAGTTATGGTTTTGAATGATATAAATATTTAAATTTTTATGTTTTAGAACCAGTATTTGTCACTAATTGATGTGATAAAAATGTTTGTGTTTTACCAGGGCAGCAAAGTTAGTTTTCAACTCACGTGCCTTGAAACACTCGCAACGCTCAAGATTTTACTTTTACGCTCATGATTATATGTGACGTTACTTAACAGATTCAACATTTCTATGTTAAAAGAGTGAGAGAGTGGCAAAGATTGTCACATCAGAAAATATAGTTATCTCTACTGAATAATAAAATGTAATCAGTAATCATTTATGAATCAGGTAGGTCTCAGTAAACATTCGTAATTCGTGTTTACTTTAAATCCTATAAAACAAGTATTTATCATCAGTTCTTAAACACTGACTTAGTGACATTTTACCTTCAACAAGAGCCTTAGAACTCTTAAGTCTCACATTTCATTATATTGAAACCAAGTACCTAACTACATATTTCATTAAACATGTCGAAAATAATAAAAGGTGAAAGGACATTCAACTCAAATTTTAACGCCCAAAGCGGTAGAAAAATTTTCAATTATCAGTGAAGTGTCAGCAATTATCCAATTGTTCTCTTAAATGTCCTATGAATGGTGCCATTACCATACCTGCTCATACCTAAGAGGTCAAACTGCTCAAACCTAAGTTTAAGTTGAACAAGAGGTTTAACTATAATATATATTTAGGTACCTATACGTTATGTTAATTTTGATATTTATATTTGATTATGTAGGGGACAAGGCACTTTACCTACGTGTTTAGATTTAGTTGCCTGACCAATCTTTGATATAAATTAAATTAAATCATGCACTAATAAACATTTACGACATTTTGAATTAAAATTTGCTGGTCAATTTGTGTTGTGACCCAGGATGCATCCTTTCAAACAGCGACTTTATCACAGATTCAAATCATGCTGTTGATCAACAATTCATTAACAAAATAATTAACATTTTAATATTAAAATAATAAGAATCAAAATATCACATTCATTGTTCTGTTTGGCGGAATAGTTGTTATAGTTAATAGTATCAAATTTGAAGTTTATTTATCATGCGGATAGTTGATATAATGCCTTGCCGACTGTTGTTGCTTACAAACCAGTTTAGGTCTGACCTCCGATTTGGTATATTTTCTGTAACTTCGGGATCTAGTTATATTGGTGTTTATAATATTTTGTGAAAAGGACCATAATCTCTTATGAATCATGATGCTTTTGTATAACACGCATTGCTTGCAGAATATCCGCTTTATCACAAATTATCAGCTCAGCCCTGATTTGACTCGTCGTGCGCGCAAGTGTGCGTGGTGTATGGAAACAATTTATACTGTGTGTCTTTTTAGAAAACGAATGTATCATGTTTAACGTATTAGGTAGGAACCAGATTTAACATTCGTTCGTTATACTTATATGATCCATAAATATTCTCTTAGAATGAAACAAAATTTATTTTATCAAGATTAATAAAATAATACAGTACAAATATTCTTTGTTGCTCACCAATATAAAAACGAAAATAACATACAGATTAAGCACATAACTCAAACTATGGCGCACAACAAGCGGTCTTATCGCTGAAGAGCAATATCTTCTAAACAACCAAACTAGGCTATTATAATCGTATGTTTTGCGCATCCATATCTTCACTAAGCTAAAATCAGAAGCATTCGCATTGCGTGTAATTCAAAATTCGAAATTAACCCTTTCACTTCGTTTGAAGGACTAGAACCACTCATAACATAAGAGATGTTAAGGAATGTCTTGCCTCATTGTTGTTTGTTGTTACAGTTGTAAGGTATTGGTACGGGTTGGTTTCTTAGAAGTTATAGGTATCATTTAGATGTAGTAACCTGTAAGGTGCCTTAGTGAAAATGCAGGAGGCACTTGAAATCAGATTACAATTTGATGTCATAATATGTACACGGCTACCCAAACTCAAAGGACCAGGACCATCATTGAGACCCAATCAGAATTGCGCAGCCACTCCAATGGCACCAGCAAACTGCCAATAATGGGGCTCTCGCTAGATTTAACAGTTGGCATGCATGATATTGCTGTCCTGAAAAATAAACGGCTAAAAGGATTGTAAACGAATAAAGAACTGCCGAATATATTATGTTTAAATAATATTCACTTACTTTTTCTGTTCATGTAACTCAGCACAGTATCTTGATTCAACCCCAATTAACATTCCAATCTAGAGATTGTCATCAGAGAATCAGTAAATATCAACTTGTATAACAGTAAATTGCAAAGACAAAACTGTTTAGTATAAGCCACCAGGCTATTATAATATGTTTGCACCTAAGCCATACCCTATAGGTATAAGGACTTCCTATTATTATTCAACCATTGATTCATAGTGTGGACAGTCACAGATTAGCGATTTGATATAAACTAATTAGATAAATATTAACTTAACTTCAGAATTATGTATGTATCTATGTCCTGTACATGCGATGACCCAAACCTAGGGTTAAAAATATTAAAATATATTATTATTGAGAAGACTTCAAATGAAAGGCATACTAATTGAATGGGCTAGTGGTTTCTTTATTATCTATTTTATTCGAACAAAAACAGGTAAGGGAGTGGTAGATAATTTAAAGAATAGTCACTAGCCATGCATAACTATTTTAATTTTGTTAAATGAAAGTGGAATCGAGCAGTAGATGTCAACTCAATCGAGTCTACTCGTCGTAGATGTACATATTAAGTACCTTCAACCTTCATACTCATAGTAATAATTACAAAGGCGGTAGAAGACCATGGTGGATACATTTCTGAATAAGATCAGAATTTCTCAAGTATTGTGTTATTTTAATAAATGTAATGACAGAAGGAATTCAGATATAATATCATCTATGTTGTATAATATCATCTTTAGAAACAATAAAAATGACTTTATTATTAATTATTTTAGTATGCAAAAGCTTAGACCATTAAACCTTTAAAAGGAAGAGATTAATCACAAGCCAAATAATTATTGATAATAATTGATCGGGACACCTCAGCTTGTTAGCTTGTTTGTCAGATTTAATCGGATTGAAATGCAGACTGGAGCTACACTATGATCCCAAGAATCATAATCACAATTAGAATCAGATGTCATTTTAATATTGCCGTGAAATATCGTAGTGTTAAGGCTGCACTCGACGCCAATGACCTCGCGCGTGTGGGCGGATCTTTAAGTATACCCCTCACCGCACCACCCGCTGCAAAAGATCGAGCGCGCAGAGCTATGCGTTCGAAATAGAATATCGCTTGCTCGCGCGTGCAATGCAGCACAGGTCCGTCTAGCAATACGACTTGCCTCGCACTGCCTCCGCAGAGGGGGGTAATGGTAGGAATCTAGGCGGAATTTAGGCTTATTGTTTTTAGGAATTGAGGCATAGTTTTATGAAATTGCAAAAAGCAAGAAAACCAAATCAATTTATAGTGTCTTGTGAGAATGATTGTAAAGTTCCATATTTTTACAGAAGTAATATCGATCTAACTGAAAGAAATATAGTTGTGTAAATTAAAATAGATTTCCAGAAAAATATATCGTCGGTCATATCTTGTAGATTGTTATATATTTTTTGCTGCTCAGAAAGTATCAATCTTTAATATAAAATATGGTTCTGAATAACTTAGTTTTACGGTATTTTGCGGGAAGAGGAGCCGTAATTGGTTTATGTAAGACTCCTATAGTAGCAATAGTCACAAGACAGATTTATCAAAGTCTTATTCGTTGCCGTATCGTCATAAGTCACTGTGGACACCTGTCCTGTGTGGTTCTTCACCAGTGCACTCGAAGCCGCTCTTTCTTGGGCGGTGTATGCTAGCCTGTAATGTGGATTTATCTTTAATGTTATTCTGTTCGCCCAACGCCGTGTGACCATACGTCCATCCCTACGCTTCCTTGGCTCTTCCTTTCTTGGTTCGGCCTCGATAGCCGAAGAAACTAAGAACGCTATGGGTACAAACAGTGGATAACCTCGGTGATGTCGAGTTTGTCAAGAGTTGAAGCAGTTGTACCGTACTAACGTTCAAGCATTCTTCGCCAGCACCATATCTCAAATGCATCTGTCCTATGATGGGTTTCAGTTTCAATGGTCTAGGTTTCGGACATGTAAAGAATATGATCGAGAAACCAAGGCGCCCGCATTAGTCTGATCCTTGTTTTATGTTATTCCGTATGCATATCCTGGCGAGTCGTTTCACCGCAGCTTTGGCCATATGAGCTCTTCTGATCACCTTTTAGTCGCAGATACCATCGTCACTTATTTAAGATACCAATTAAACCAACAACTTGCCTCAAGATCGTGCAATTCATTGATTCTCTTAATTTTACCAGGAAGATCGACATGCATCATCTTCGTCTCATTTCTATTGATCATAAGGTATGGATCTGGATCCTGAAAATGGACTCATTACTGGCATACTCAATCTTTTGTAGCAGAACCGAAATTAATTTTCCACAGACACTTAACCTAATATAGCCATGTCATCTGCAAAACTGAGTTTATTGATTAGTTGGCCACGAATTTGGACATCACCCTCACAACCTTCCAATACTCATTGTCTATTCACAGATCTCAGTGAACAGTTGCACTCCTCGTTCAACTATAAAAGGATTACGTGTTGCGGTATCCCCATTTCTCATAACTCTGAACATTTTACTCCAGTTGAAGAAATCAAAAGCCTTTGCGAATGCGAAGTCAATAAAGCGCAAAGCCTTAAAGAGTATACAGACGCCGCACCCACTGTATTCTTTATTAATTGGCACACGTTGAGAATTTGCTACTGAGTACCCATCTATATGTCTCGCATGGTTGTTAAAGTTGTGAAGTGATTATTCATGAATAAAAGAAACAGAGTGGGTCAATTTGATGGACACAGCAGTTAAAACACTGTGGTGCGGAAGACTGGCGATATTCTGCTTAATTTAAGATCTGATCGGAATGAGGAAGATGGATCGGTACCTCGGATGTACAGTATATGTATTGCTGTTTCTACCATCCTTAGCAGGACTGATGCATGTGCACGGGGATGTAATCAAAGAGTAAACATATCGAAAGCTGCCACGAAAAGCGGACTTACTGTGTTGCGTGCCGTTAAGCCTGAGGACACCACGTATATGACCCTTCGAAATCTTAAGTTTTTCAAATAGATAAAACGGCTGTTAATCGCGAATGACTCCAAAAAGCAATTCCAATTAGCATAAAAAAAGGAGTGTGGTCGAGTTGTAGATGGATTCTATTTTACATTCTGATTTGTGATTATACATATAAAAATAGCGTGATTCTCCCTTGGCTGGGGAGGGCTGCCGGACATGAAGTGGGTGCACCCAGAGATGGACATGTCAACAGTGGCCTTAATGGATAAGCGAATAGATTTAAAGCGAATACTTAACATAGTAGATTACTGCGAGTAATATACAGTAAAGAGAAGTAGTGGGAATTTAGGTTACATACACCCGTTCGGATAAGACGGCCGCATTTGTCTGTGTGGTAACTATCATTGCATATAAAAACGTATGCTCTTTTCGATCACGCGGTCGTCGCAGTGTTCAAAACAGTTACAGTTGTTTACGTCTGCTGTAGTAATAGTTGTGACACTTGAAGTGGTGAAATAGGTTATTATGTTAATAACGATGTCAAAAGAGCAAAGTGACAAAGTGACAGAGCGAATCACAGATGGTAGTTATAGATGGGATAGACCTATCGCGAACGGAGTTCCCACTGTTTAATAATACCGATATTTGATATCAGATCGCATTGCCACTCTCTGACACATGGGCCGCATGACGCGGTCTCTTCTCGTGACCTAAATTGCAACTAGGGACTGCTCGGAACAATCTAGAACCGTACGCGCGGGAGTGTAGGAAATAACATTGGTCATGGGTTGACGGAGAGACCAGTAATGGACCAAATATGACAGGTCGCAGCCGTGATCCCACTCAGCTCAGCTCAGACATCGATGGACGCTCACACCAGTTTCAGGATCCTGCTTTCAATCAGTTTAGCACGGAAATTGATCAGTATTCAGATCAGTCTTAGGATCCTGTTATTAGTTGGCTCAGCACAAACATTGATGAATGCTCAGACCAGACTCAGAATCCTGTTCTTTATCAGCTCAAGACAGATCACTCACAACTCAACTCAGACCAGATGCACGATTGGATCGATCTCAGAAACGCAGTGTCTCAGCACATTTCTGTAACGTCATCAGAAATTGCACAAAGTCTCAGGCCGTGCCGATTCACGACGCAAAGGGTGAACCATGCGGTTCGAGAATGGACGGCTCTTATTATCTGATTGTTGATTTATTTATATGTTTGCCTATAGACATCTAATTTCAATTAAGAGTAGCATTTCCTTTCTGGGCGGGAGTGTCGCGAACGTATTGCGAACCAGCTAATATTTGCCAACGTCATGGAGTAGATGGCGTTAGTAGTCACGTTTAAGTAACCGCTTCTAGGTTATTGGGATTTTTTGAGGGAAGTTGAGAGGGTAGATGAGAACGACAGTAGGAAAAAGGAGGTTGTGTGCGAACAAATCGACGCGGCAGTGATATTTGCTTTTAGATCAAGTCAAGAACGTTCTTATGGTGTTATTAGAATAATGATGTGTCTCTGGTATATTGTGACCAACGTTATCAGTACTCAGAGTGAACAGTGGTCCAGTGAGGCTAATATGAACTTAAGGTAAACTTTGTGTGAGGAATGGGGTCGCTATAAGGGGAGGTTTGGAGGCGACTATTAAGCTCATAAAACCAGGTGGATAATCATGTGATACTCATGTTATATGTAGGTAATAAAGTCGGACACCAGCACAACTCATATCGTCATCTCACTAACATCCAGGCCTCATAGGTATGTAGTACATTTACATATCGCTTTCCAGTATCCGTAAAAGCATTAGCTCATTCGATAGGTTAATAAGTATGGTGAGCTTGACGACACGTGGTGTGTAAGGCCAGAATCGGGCCCGGCCCCTCTGTCTCCCGAAGAATCAACATCCAACACATTCCACCAAACAAATCATTGGACTGATATGATACCGTTGCACGAATGATATTACGAAGAGACTTCACAAGCAACTCAAGCAAGTTATACTAGTTAAAATTCTATAATTAATATTACTTAATAGCAGCGAACAAATGAAATTTGAATGAAATAAAACCACACAACAACAACGCATAGACTGGTGTAGTTTTGTTAGAGAGCCACTATGAGGGTGGCATTTGTTAAAATTTGTTTTTTTTTTTTTTTTTTTTAATGGCTTCGCGCTCCTGGCGCATTCAGCCAGACGAGTAAAACGGGGAAACGGAATTAAGGATTACATTAAAACGGGTAGGACGGAATTTTGGAAAAGGATCAGGAAAAGGTTAATAATTCAAATAATTTAAAGTTTAATGTTGTGACGTGAAATAAAAGAATACAATGATTTAAATATATATGGAGATGAATCATTAATATACAGGAGTGTTGTAATAGATGTGGGAAACGGAACTTTTAAATCTGACAGCTGTCTTAATAATATAGAACGGTCATATAGGTTACAATTACCAGAAAAAAAGATATGATTAAGATCAGCGGGATCAGTTCCACAAATACATGCAGAACTGGCCACACGATTTTGTAGTTTCAGGTGTTCCGGTGTACATACATGGCCCAATCTCATACGAATCAACATACTAGTTGCAGGCTTTGGCAAAGAGATTTTAGCAAACCAAGGTTTGGCAGGAATTGTTGTTTGTATGCTACGATAATGTAACGCAGCGGCACCCGCACCAGATGCCCATAATTTTGTCCATTCCATTCTTAGATATAATTTAGGCAGTGCCAACAGGTCTTCAGCAACATTCCTAAACGGAAACATGTCCCCAGAACTAATGGCATCTCGAGCCAAGTCATCCACCCTTTCATTGCCTTTAATCCCTCTGTGTCCAGGGATCCAGGCAATGGAAACCGAATACCCTTTAAGACGACATTTTAACAGTTGGCTACGGATTTGATAAATAATTGGGTTATTAGATTTAGATTTGAAAGGAAATTTAGCTATTGCCTGAAGTGAACTTAGAGAATCTGAGAAAATAATAGTTTTTTTAAGATGCATTATAATGATGAATTCTATTGCTTTCAGAATTCCAAAGCACTCGCCACTGTACACAGAGGACTCTGGAGGCAACTTTATTTTTTGGTAAATATTAGACTGGGTGTGAAGTACACCAATGCCAACACACCCATTGTCAGACATCTTAGAAGCATCTGTGTATATATGATCAGCAGCTAGGCCATCTGTTCCAATGAATCCCAGGAATTGTTGATTTTGTTCAACATCATTCTTAGAAATGCCGATATTAAGGAGAACTGGAGGATCAAGTATTACAGATTCATATTCATACTGGAAAATGGGAAGTGTTGAAGAGCTAACAGTGGGAGCTGAAATAGATTTAAGTTTTTGAAAACTTTTAATCAAACATGGAGGACTCTTGTGCTTCCAGTAGTTAGAAGTAGTTATTTGAAGCAGGAGGTTAGACAAGATAACCCAGAGTTTGATGATTAGAAAATTGGGAGCAGCGGAAAATAAACCTATCACAAAGATATTGGCGTCGTAAATGGAGTGGAGGCTCAGCACACTCAACTTGCATAGCATTGATAGGGCTTGAATTCATGGCACCGCATATCATTCTCAGGGCTTTTGATTGAATACGATCTAATTTTTGGAAGCCTGCTACAAATCCTGGCTCTAACAAAAATGTTCCATAATCTAGAATACTTCTTATCAAGGCATTATACATTAATTTTATGCAAAGAGGATGCGAACCCCACCAAACTCCTGAAACACACCTAAGGATATTAATATTTTTTTCACATTTAGAAACTATGTAATCACAATGTGGAAGACCTGTTAATTTATTATCTAAAATAACACCTAGGAACTTGGTTTTATCTTTAATGGGAATGGAGCAGTTATTAAATTGCACATTGATTGGAGGAGGAAACAGTTTTCTAGTAAACAAAACTACAACACTTTTAGGAACTGAGAGTTCCAGACCATTTGAATCTAACCATAACTTCAATAAACCCAAAGAACAAGTAATGGATCTACTGGCCTGTTCAATAGAAAGGTTTGGTGAATATAATAATAAATCATCAGCATATTGCAAAATTCTGACAGTGCCATTTAAGGATGACTCTAAATCGGATGTGTAGATATTATATAGCAATGGACTTAATACGGAACCTTGTGGAAGACCTCTCCAAACTAAACGGGAAATCCTATTGTTGTCATCTATAAGAAGGCTAATGGACCTTTCTGATAAAAGATTTATTATGAAATTGCTTAACATTATTGGTACAGCTAATCTATGAAGTTTTGCTTGTAATACTGAGACTAAAACATTATCATAAGCGGCACTTATATCAAGAAAAGCAGCTACTACAGACTCATTTCTAGAAAATGCTAATCTAATTTCTGCAACTAATATACCCAAACTATCATAGGTAGATCTACCTTTTCGGAATCCAAACTGACTATGAGAAAGTAATTGGTTTTTTTCTACAAAATATTCTAATCTGTTTTTAATCACGCTATCTTATTAAAAAAATGCGAGCAGTATGGCATCAGAGGTAGATCATCTAAATGGATCGAAAGCTATCTGTCTAATCGTATTCAGTGCGTAGAGATTGAACGATTGAATGAATATAATGAACTGGTACGATACAGATCAACCTTTCAAGTTAACGCAAGAGGAGTACCTCAAGGCAGTGTTTTGGGACCACTGCTCTTTATTCTTTATATCAACGATATACCTCTTGCTACCAAACATCAAATGATTATGTTCGCCGATGATTTGTCAGTTGTCATTTCAGACGATGATGAATCTATAACACACGAAACGTTAATAAACAATGCAATTGATGATATAGGTAAATGGATAGAGAGCAATAAACTGAAAATTAATATCGACAAAACCAACTTAGTTCATTTTACAAACCATAGATATCAGGGTGATCAGTTGAAAGTACACTATAAAGAGCAATATATTACCAATTGCGATGAAGTAAACTTTTTAGGAATTACCATTGACAAATTTTGTAACTGGAAACCACAAATTAGTAACGTCTGTAATAAACTTAACAAATTTGTATTTGCGTTAAAAAGGTTAAGAAGTGTAGCGGGAGAACAAACTGCTTTACTGGCCTATCACGGATATGTTTCAGCACTTCTCCGATATGGGATTATCATGTGGGGCAACTCGACAGACGTTAACAAGCTTTTCTTAATTCAAAAAAGGTGCATTCGTGCGGTATGCGGATTTGGTCCACGAGACCCTTGTAAGCCATTATTTAAAAAACTAAACATACTGACACTTACAGCCATGTTCATATATGAACACGCAAAGTTTGTTAGACAAAATCCTGAATTATTCGCTAGGCCTGTACAAAACCCAATGTTACGGGAAAGGGATATGTTGAAAGTTCAGCAGCCCATTTCTAAAACAGCCATATTCAGGAAAAATTGTTATATTATGTCAGCTAAGATCTATAACCATATTCCTCTCGAACTAAGAGTTTTGCCGTATAATATATTTTGATAAAGTTTCGATCTTGGCTAGTAGATAAATGTTTTTATTGTATAACTGAATATTTTAACATGAAATTGATACTATAAATAAACCTAATTTACAATATGTACATCAGTAAGAATAAACTAGCTTATTTATTAAATTATTACATTAAATGATATTAAAATTTATGCCTTTATATTATATGCTGAACTCTTTATATATGACATTTTAGTATGAATTGTGAAATTTAATAATTTATGTATTTTGAAGTACCTGGGTAATTTTGATTTAGTATAATTTTGAAAATTAATGTAAATGTCTGTGTAGGTACTAAACTAACTAAAAAGTAGGTATTCTGTGTAAATATTGT
Organism: Cydia pomonella; assembly: GCF_033807575.1. Taxonomy (NCBI): domain Eukaryota; kingdom Metazoa; phylum Arthropoda; class Insecta; order Lepidoptera; family Tortricidae; genus Cydia; species Cydia pomonella. The sequence continues at coordinate 11,588,107 of NC_084727.1, forward strand.
TGTAATACCTAGTTAACTGTAGGAATATATGTTTTATGATGTAAATAATATCCTATGTTATGTTGTTATGTTGTGTAAATAATTAGCGTAAGAAATTGCTTTGCATGCCCTTAATGTTGGCGAGATGTGTGTACCTTATTACCTTGTGTAAAACCTTACAACACCTTATGTAACCATGTCTCTGGCAAAATAAATAATTTCATTTCATCATTTCATTTCATAATCAAATGTTCTGCTACTTTAACAAATACTGAAGAAAGGGCAATTGGACGATAAGAAGAAACATCTCTTGCTTGTTTGTTGGGTTTTAATATAGGAATAACTATTTGAGATCTCCAAGAATCCGGGACTGTACCAGATTGGATGACAAAATTTATTATATTCAGATAATAAGAGAGAATACCATCACTAGCATTTGCTAAAAAGGAATATGGGACTCCATCATCCCCAGGTGAAGTATCTCTTAAACTACTTAGTATACCTTTTAACTCTTCTATTTTAAAAGGCCCATTAAATACAGTATAATAGGAAGAGTCAAATGAAAAGGCAGCAGGGTGGAAAACATGTTCTTCGGGGACTGATGCTGGTGCTAATTTGTCCATGAACTGATTAGCAAGGTTAGGAGGAAGTGTCTGTCTAGATGGCTCATTGAAAGCATGTCTGAATCTTTTAATATTATTCCATACTATGGATGGTTTCACGTTAGGACTAAGAGATGAACAAAATCGTCTCCAGCCTTCGAACTTTTTTTTGCGCAGTAATTTTTTAGTCTCACGAGCAACTTGTATATATATCTCGAAATTTTCATTTGTCATCGAATGACGATAACTTCTCTCTGCCTCCTTGCGGTTTCTGATTGCTTGAGAACAATCATCATCCCACCAAGGAGGAGAAGGTATTTTACCTGATACACTGTTTTTTACAGGGAAAATTTCATCAGCTGCTTCGGTAATCGTCTGGGCTAAGGCAACTGAGCAGCTAACTACATTACTAGCATCTATAGTGGGCAAACACAACAATTTCTCCTCTACGCGGCTTTTGAAAAGTTTCCAATCAACATTACTTAAATTATACTTAAGCCTAGGGCTAGGTTTTGGAGATGGAGGAATGGAAGATGGAAATGTAATAATAATAGGGTAGTGATCACTCCCATATGTTGAATCTAAGGTATGCCAAGAGAGAGAGGATGCAAGATCGACCGAACAAATAGATAAATCAATAGCGCTAATTGACTCTGTTGGCGCTGTTCGGCGGGTTGGAGAGCCAGTGTTTAAAACACAAAGGTTGTGTTCGTCTAAGATATGTATGAGACGATCTCCATTATAATTAGATGATGAACTACCCCAAAACTGGTGATGCGAGTTAAAGTCTCCTAAAATTAACACGGGCCTAGGGAGAGAAGAAATTATTTGTTCAAGCTCATCAAAAATGGATGATGATGGATGAGGTATATATACAGAAATGATACAGATGTTATTTACAATGGCAGCAACAATTGAAAAATCATCGCTATGGGATGGAAGATTATAAGGTGAAAATGAAATGGAATTCCTGACGAGTAGAGCTACACCGCCCCATCCGCCAGGACGGTCCTCTCTGAGGCATGAATATCCAGTAGCTCTAAGAAGAGCTCCAGGCTTTAGCCATGTCTCAGAGAGGGCAAAAACAAAAGGTTGAAATTTGTTTAATAAATGTATTAGATCTTGCTTTTTATTTATTATGCTTCTGCAATTCCACTGAATAATTGTGGCCATTATTTTTAATAGTTGTAACAAGTACATCAAGCATGGGGGCAACGTGGGACGGTAGTTTTACATTGGGCTGAGATAAATGATTAATTAGGGCTTGAATTTCGTCAGCTACTGATGTATTCTCTTTGCGAGAATCTTGCTGTAGTGCACAGCCATTTGGAGGAGATGGAATGGTATACTCATTAACTAGTGCATTATGAGCTGCTACATCATACCCTGTCATGGTCTTTCTTACTGGACGTGGCTTCAAAAAAGTTGTTTTTTTGTAACTATGGGACTGCATGGTTGTGCTCGGGGCTGAATTATGGACTCTGTGATGTAAATTTGGCTGGGACTGTAACTGTGGTTGTGGTTGTGTCAGAAGGACATCGGCGAATGATTTAGAAACTGCAGGATGTAGTTTGACAGCTTCACCGTAGGAAATACAATTATTGGCCATAGTTATTTTAATATCCTTCTGTCTCTTATGCTCCGGGCAAGCCCTGTTCGTGGCGAAATGAAAACCATTGCATAAGCAGCAAATGGCATCTTCTTCCTCCACTGAACAGGTATGACCGGAGTGCATTTGACCACACTTAAAACACTTTGGTTTTGATCTGCAATTAGTTTTGGTGTGTCCGAATTTAGTGCAATTATAACACTGAATTGTGGGGAAAATATACAATTCAACAGTCAGTGAGTTGTAGCACGAAAATACCCGTTTTGGTAAGACTTGGCCATCAAAAGTTAAAACAACTGTTTCAGAGGGTTGCCACGAAACAGAACCATTAACCGTAACTCTATGGTTTAAGCGCCGCACTTTAAGAACATTTCCGCACCCAATGGGCACGGAAATGTTTGACAAAATTTCTTCATCCGACCACTGTGCAGGAATGCCGCGAACCAAACCCATACGGGTCACAGAAAAAGACGGTATGTATGCAGTAAGATTCTCTAACTCGAGACATGGGTCAGTTACAAATAAATTTGCATCTAAATAATTTGAGAATGACATTGCTATGCGAGTTCTGCCAATGCGCTTAACACTTCCGTTAATAATGTTTCTGAAGGCCTTTTTGACGAGGAATTTCCCAAAAGATACCGGGTGCAGAGATGAGCTTGCGTCAGTCTGTTTGAGTTGGACGTGAACCATAAAGGGTGCAACATCTGAATTTGAAAATAAGTTCCTACCAACCTTGGTGCTAATAGCGCTATTGTTTATATTTATATTTAAATTGTCAGAGGGGATTATGGTAGGCTGCGTGCTAGAACTCGAAAGAGCTTGGGAGTTTTGTATGTTTTCCTGGCAATCGCACGAATATTCCCCGCCATTATTTTTCCTTCTTTTTTTATTGCAATTTTTGCATCTTTTTGTACTTTATTTCTTTTAAGTTCACTCCTGCTACCCACAGAAGTGTCAGTATCCATTGCCGAATCAACGGTCACATTACATCCGACCTGGAGGTTTCCACCTCCAGGATCAGGAGGATCGTCGTCCCCCATAGAAAATTTACACGAAAAAACTTACCAACTATGAAGAAATCCACTAATTATATATACAAATAAAAGAATATATACAAAATATGTGAAAAATTATATACAAATTACCGATTTCCTGATATTACAATAAAAATAATGTACGAGAAACAAAAAACTAGACCGCCGCGTTTCACGTTTCCCGCGCTTTTTTCCTAAAATTTGTTTAAAAACCCTCAATAAATAAAAAAAAAGCAACAACGCATAACCAAAATCGCTTTTTTTTTATGGCTTACTATTGATTGCCAGTGTCATGTCAGCACATCATCAACAATACTTGAAATGTAAAAAAAATCTTTGTCTCTAATGGCCAACAATGTTCAATGTTAAATTTACCTTTTTTAATTTAATTTTAAAACCCCTTTTTTACATTCGAATATTGTAAAAGATGTGCTGATATTTGGTGTCTAACGTGTCCTAACGTATAAATATTATTTGTCGGGCCCGAAATCGGGTCTGATATCAGGCCTAATAAAATGTGAATGTAATTGGCACTTATAGCAAATATGTTTTTGCTTTCAATTTGGTATACAAGATAGTAACAGACTATTTTCTTCTTACCTTCGAGATCGATATTCTCGACCAAAGAGCATATAATCACTACGTTTTAAGAGACGGGACTTCCATACTAGCGAGTGGAATCAGTTGGTTTCGCAACTCATTACCAAAATATACGACAAAGAACTGTCAAAGAACCATAGTACCAACATAAGCGATTTAAATAGTGCTACACGCTTGCGATTCTTATCTATATCGATAAAATGGGGAGGGTTGAAACATAGGCTGTCCACAAATTTTGTACTCGAAATCAGGTTAGCATCCAGTCCACATTTAAGTTGTATGTTTATTGTGGATAGTTCTTTGAGTGGACTAATATCTGGTCGGGCTTAATGTGGACCCGAATTATTTTAATACTGTTTTTAAATCATGTTTTTTTATTAAAAGCTTTATTTTTAAAATGATCTTACACATATTTCAATAAATGTAACTTTTCTATCAGGTATCTGGTCTTCGTTCCCAAAAAATTTGACCCACTGCCTGCATCTGAAAACATACAGCCTTGGACAAACATGACTTTATTTACAGTTTATATTCCAAGTGTTGGCTAATGAGATGATCAACTGATTATTTAGCGCTAATATGCATCTATAGATCATGTTTTTTCGGCATCCAGTTATCAACAACCCTAAATCATAATAATTCATAATCATAATACTTATCAATGCTCTAACTTTTTATGCATTTATATGTCTGTTAATCATGAGAACCGGTCTGGCCTAGTTTAATTTTCTAACATTTTAGGTTAATATATTAAATAATGACTAGATAAAAAAATCAATCTTCGACGAATTAATTATGGTCATATTGCATGCAAGTTCTCAGGAAATTTCACATATTTAATTTAATTATTTACACTTATATACAAATAAAACTACAGTTACTCATACTCATACTATACTATATCAGTTATCGATAGTTATAGTACATCCCTAGTTCACAACGAAAAAGAATATAAAATATCTAATTTTCGATGTGTTTGTAGCCTGCTGACCAAAAATAAGGTCAAAAGTATCTAAAGCAATACTTACCGGTCTTCATCCAAGGGAATTTTTGCCATAAAATCCCTGTTTTCGTAATTTTCTCGAGTGGCTCGCTTGCCACATATTTCACACTTAGTAAACCGTTTTCTCGTTGGCATTGTAACAAACTCGCTCTTTACTCTGATCACGGTTGACTATTTTCGATTTTTTCACTAAATAATAAAGAAATTACTCGAAATACCCGAACAAAACATTGAAGCCTTCATAACAAACAAAACAATTAGGCTGACAGTTGACTTGATGTAAACTTGACAGAATAAATAGCACTGACGTTTTCTTTTTCTTCGTTAGCAATGATTTGCGAAACAAACTCCATACAAAACTTTTCTTGTTCCAAGTTGCGTCAGCCTGTTCTCGACCTTCCGGCATTACCTTGAGCAATATTAAAATTATGAAACTCTAGGTTTTGTAACATTGGGTCTATTAGAATTCTTTCCCTATTTTAATTTTACTCGTATTTAATGCTTCCTCCAATTTCACTCTGCTCTGCTCTGCACTTTAAAATTAATAGAGAAATAATAAGTTCATATTAATCATATCTCAGTGTCGAACATTGGGCCAGGCTAGCCACCACATAACCAGGGCCGCTGGAGACTCTGGAGAGGGGCAGGCCTCCCCCCATTGGTGCCACTATTGCTACCGTGGCCACCGAGCCACATCTGTCGCCCACCCAGTTCGCCTGCTGGGGGACAAAGTACGGCTCCGCCACAACCGATGCCGCAACCTCCCACTCTGCCATGTGCTGAATCATCAAGTCCTGCGCGCGCGGGGCATGATTCAGGTTGCACTGAAGCACCTCAATATCCTGCAATGGAGGCATTAACTTTCCATTGCCTGAGGATCCGTCCGGTTATGAGGTGCTTCCAGGGGGGCAACCGCAGCGGCAGCGGGAGCTGCAGGGCTGGCAGCATATGCCTCCTTCCCTTTAATTGGTGGGGGGGGGGGGGGGGTGCTGGCCTGTCCACCCATCACGTGCCCCGCCCTTAGTCCAGCATGGTGGCACACGGCGCACCAGGGGGCCGACGCAGTGAAGGCCAGGCTTTTGTGGCCCGGTTTGCTACACCTGTAGCACCACTCGCTCCTATCTACCGGGGACGGGCACAGAGGCCTAGTATGCCCCGTCCCCATACAGCGGTAACAGCGCAGGGGCAACTGTTCCAAGGCCTCCACTCGGGCCGCCGACCACCCAACCACTATTCGCCCCGCCGTGACGACCACCTTGGCCGCCGTCAGTGGGCAGCGCAGGATGACCGAGCCAGTCCCGTTGGCCGCCATCCTTATCGCTCCCACCGATATCTGGTCCTCCTGGCATCTACCTCTAGCGGCAACCTCTTTCTTCAGGATTTCCGGCGTGACGGAATCTTGATTTCCGCCTTCTTGACTGGTCTGTAGACATCAGCCACGTCACCTACCAGGCTCCGGAGTCGCTCAGCCAGGTTGTCGGCGGCCTGTCCGCTCTGTGCCCCGGGGACCTCAATAATACGCGTCCCTGTTGCCGTCCTGCGGACCTTAAGGTGGTCGACACCAAGCTCAGCCAGTTTCAGCGTGGTGGCCTTTTCCATGACGGCCCTGTAGTTGGTTTGGGCGTCAGGCCTAAGGGCCACCACGACCGCCGCCATGGTTGGGGCCACTAGTTTTGGGGCCGCCTTTTTGGGGGCTGGGGAGGGGCAGGGCTCTTGCCCTTGGCCTTGCCCTTTTTGCCCTTTTTGACCACCGTGGTCCATTCGCTTTGTGGGGGTGCAGGCGGCGCGGGTGGTGGCATGCTCGGTCGAGTCGGTTTTTTGGGTACTCTAGGAGCAGGGACCACTGGTTTTTTAACCCTCGGTGTGGGTACCGGCCTGGGTTGAGTCTGCCCGACCTGCGTCTGGGGCAGCTGGGGCACTACTGCAACACGGGGCGCCCCCCCCTGCTGGTTGGCTAGCCGTCGTTGGGGAGGCCGATTGGGATGCCCCCCTGCTTCTTTGGTCCGGCCTTGGGGCACTAGGCTCATTACCGTGGTGTTCCACCGTTTCCACGTCTATTTCCTATTCCCGACTCTCCCGGATCCTCCTCCTGTCGGCAGCCAGCAGTGGCCGACGGATGGGCTTTGGTGGTAAACGTCCCTCTACACTCTCGAGGCGAGCATTTACCATATTTCCAAGGGACTTGAACATTTCCCTTTGGAAGTTCTCTAGACGGGCATCCATTAGATTGCCCATCTCCTCGAGAAGGGCATGTGCGTCTGATCGCGCCTTTGATGGCTCCGTCACCTGCTTGCGCTCGGAAAAAGCTTTGCGCAGCGCTCTCGTTTCAATGCGGAGGTGCTCCAGCTCACTCCTCATCCTTTCGTTGTCCGCTTTGAGTGAGCGGACAACCTCAGACTCCGCGAACGAATCTGCAATCTCCATTAATTCCCTGCACGCAGAGTTGATCTTTCCCCATATTTCGCCTTTTAGGTTTTTGCTTTTGGCCGCATCATTCATGATTTCCTGCGCACAAGCCTTGATGCGACCGCCAGGAGTTCCGTCCCCCCCTGCAGTCTCCTCTATTTGTATTGGGCTCCGCGAACGTCTACCCGTGCTCCGTCTCGGTTTGGGACTGTATGGGGCTTCTGTCTCTGACTCCGTCTCGTAATTCTCCAGTTGCGCCTTGGCGGCGCTAAGCCCCGTGTAGTGCCCTTTGCCACGGCCACGGCGGGAAGTGCTCTGCTTGCGCACTGGAGTCTCTCCTTCACTATCCTGGTGGTCTCTGCCCCTTTTTGCCCGTCTTTCCCTTGTATTCCCCCCTGATCCTTCCCGGTTCGAACTCCTGGCTCCGTCCGTTTCCATCACACTGCCCCACTCGTCTGACGAGTCCTGTGACGTCCCTGAGAGGCGCCTCACCGTCTTTTTACCTGCCCAGAATCTCCCCTGACTGGGGATGGGGGAGGTGGAGGTGTCCCCCCCCTCCAATATAAACCCTGCCAGACTCGTCACCATCCTGGCTCACCTCTGATCTCGCCTCCCTTTGGGATGCTGAATTGGTCCCCACTCCTCCAGATCGCCAGTGACCCCCCCTTTTGTTTGCTTCCCCCCCTTCTCCTCTCTTATCCCCACCCGGATCCGGCGGGAAGAGGAAGAAGAAGCGACCGCAAACACCAATTCCGCAAAAACGGTCAAGTGTGATCTGTACCACACTCGACAAACTTACGGAATTTGGGTTCAAAAATTATTTTGTCCCCCTTCCAGTTGTCCGAAAATTTCGGGACGAGGGTAGAATACGGAGTTTGACCTCCCTTATCCAAATCCCTAAACGCCCGGACACCAGCTAGCCACGTTCCGACGCTATCCCTTTTCAAAAGTTTACCAACTTATGAAAAGTAGTTGGAAGCGCCGCAAAAACAGGAATAGCAATCCGGTTTTTAATTTATAACTTCTGACCCTGATGTCAGAAAATTATAAATCGCCCGTCACAAGGTAGGTCTTACCCTTGCCTAGATACCCCTGTCACTACAAAAGAAGAAAAAAGAAAGAAAAAGAAGACAGAATTTTTTTCCAAAAAATAAAACATGATTCGAAACTTCAAAACAAAGAATTGTTTTCCCTATAACTCTGGAACCGGGAGTCCCAGCGTTACCGGGAAAACGGAAGAATAAAGAGAAAAAGAAATGAAAAATTACCAGCCTAAAACAAAGAACAGAAAAAGAAAGAAAAAGGAGATAGAATTTTTTTAGCAAAAACCAAAAACCGCACAAAAATCGCTCCAAACGAAAAACACCAAAAGTCCAAAAATAATGCCAAGTCGTCAAGTTAGATGCGTTTCGATAACCGGGATGAATAGCCAAAAATTGTTAACGTCTACTCTCCAAAAATCACCGAAATCGCACTAGAACACCTCACGAAAAAACCTTACTGCTAAGGGCCTACACCTGCTCTAACCCTACACCTCTGACGCGAGAAGATTTAAATCCCCCCTCAATTGAAGGAGAGTATCCCAATATGGACCGGCGGGAAGAAACTCGGCGGGAAACATCTTTTCAAAACATTACATCTTATAATTAACATGCATTAAATTAAATAAGAAAAAAAAAACAATTTAGATTATTATGGAAATCATGCAATTACATACAGTAGCTACTTTTCATTATAGAATTTGATAAAAAAAATGTCACATCAAATCATACAAATACGTAGCTCTTTCAGAAAATATATCGAATTCTTACAAAGGGAAAAGAAACATAAAATTAATAAAGGAATGAGAATATACATTATATAAATCTGAAAGATTGCTATAACTATAATAGTAAGGTAATCCTTAGCGTGTAAAGTGACGTTTTTTGGTTACGACGTAAACCGTTGAAAAGGTTGATTACGAGTTTTATTCAAAATATTTACAACAACAACAGCAAAACGCGTAGGTGACATCCCTGGTAATTCAGGAGTCCATAGGCTACGGTGACCGCTTACCACCAGATGGACCGTATGCGTGATAGCCACCGACGTGGTATTAAAAAAATCTAATGTAATCTCCATAGATTTTTTGTCCTGTTAAAAATAAATTATTAAATACATGACGAATTAAACATTAGTTCTTTAAAATATCAACAGAACCACTTAAAGAAATGTGTATATATATGGCACATACACATTTCTTGTTCCCGTTCGGGCGTTACTTTCGTGGGGTATTTTTTTTTCGGCTGATTGTGAATCCAGTCAATTATACTATAACAATGGTGCCGTGTATCAGGATAAATTGGATTTTTATGCTAGAATACTCGTAGTCCTATTTTATTGTGCACTGCACGGTCTTTAAATAGTTATCATTATTTTATTGTGTTGTAGCGTCCGCTCCCTTGTCCCCTGCGGAGGCGTCGGGCGAGCTCGGCTCGTGCTCGGTGAGGCTGGAGCGCGCGCTGCAGGGCGCGGGGCGGCGCGCCGGCCGGGGCGGGCGGGGCCGGGGCGGGCCACTAACTAAATCTGTTTCCACTAACTAAATCTTAACAAGTCACTTTGATTTTGTTGTCGATCGCTTCAGCATAATGTGTTGTAGGTTTATAGGTTCCGCTTTTTTTTAAAGTTTATATCTCATATTTAAAAAAAAAAAGAACCTATAAACCTAGTTTTTCATTGTGTCAATAACATACTAAAACATCATGGAGAATAGAAAATATTTAGAAGTGGAAAACATTTTCTCTTTTTGTATGGACGGTCACGTTGTATACTTCCTTCTTAAATTTCCATTTTTTAGTCGATGCGCCGTCATGCCGTTGATGATCGTTTGTCCCTGTCTGTAATATGTGTATGATTGTTTGTATTTCTCTATGTAAGTGAATTGTAATATTCTTTTGGAGAAATAAATTCTTAAACCATAAACCATAACAATATTGAAATTCGTGTTCGTTAGAAAGTGGGATAATTTTACGGAGGTTTGCTAAGTTTTATGAATAAGGGGGATAGTTTGCAAATTGTCTATAAATGAAATTATTTGGAAAAAAAAAAATGAGAGATTGTATTTTTTCATCCACATATTTGCAAACTATCACACTTCTCGTATGGGCATAGACTAAAGTGCCAAATACATCAACACTTTATCAGGCCTGATATCAGACCCGATTTCGGTCCCGAGCAAGAGTATTTTTCCGTTTCAACAAATATCAGCACATCGTTCACAATATTTTAAATGTAAAAAAATAGTTCATATGCAAAAATATCAAACATTGAACATTTTTGGCACTTAAAGGCAAAGTATATTACATTTCAAATATTGTCAACGATGTGCTGATATTCCGTGACACGGAAAACGATTATCAGGTCCGAAATCGGGGCTGATTTTGGGCCAGATATCGGGAAGTGTGGATGTAATTGGCGCTTAAGGTTGATACCGCTTTTGATTTTTTTTATTTCGAGTAAAAAACACCGATAAAACCGCAAAGGGCTGTTTGGGCATAGACTAAGGTTGACAGTACTTTTGATATTACGTTTTACTTCGAGTAAAAAAACACGGATTTAAGAGCATACCAGCATGACGAACATAATTTGGACTATTTAAACTTTTTTTTTTAATACTACGTCGGTGGCAAACAAGCATACGGCCTGCCTGATGGTAAGCAGTATCCGTATCCTATGTACGCCTGCAACTCCAGAGGAGTTACATGCGCGTTGCCGACCCTAACCCCCTCCCACCCTCGTTGAGCTCTGGCAACCTTACTCACCGGCAGGAACACAACACTATGAGTAGGGTCTAGTGTTATTTGGCTGCGATTTTCTGTAAGGTGGAGCTACTTCCCCAGTTGGGCTCTGCTCTAGATCTGGAATGACATCCGCTGTGCTGTGCCCTACCACACAGAGCGAGATGACATTCACAATGCCCATACCTCTCTTGTGGAAGTAGTTTAAGGACATACCCGGGTCCATGGACGTAGTTTAGGGACATACCCGGGTCCAAAAAACTTTGTAGATGTGAAACCCACAGAAATGGATGAAGCGAAGCGTTTGGTAGGTCTGTGGTGAAACCACCGAAAGGAACCGATAGCCGCCGAAAATTTCCCGAAAAAAAGTTGGCCGATCATCGTAAAATGAAGACTTTTATGAAAATGTCTTTAGCTGATTGTGAAGTAAATACACAGCGAAAACGGAATTATGATGCTCTTCTTCTATTCTCACGTTTAAACAATAGTTTTGAATAGTTTTTTCTCATGATACGTGTGCTGTATTCGAGAAACGTGTCACCTTAATTCCTTAAATTTTGTAAGGCGCCATATCGATCCGTCCTTCTTTTTTTTTCCCTTTCTGGCATTTTCAATTTTATATAGTAGAAAGATACTGACGTTTATAATTTATTTTTAATGTCAAAAATATTTAATTTATATAATTTATTAGCCGTTTTATTTATTTTTACAGAATTATATATCGTGGCTGAATGCCGGGCAGGTCTTTACCTATGTATGCATTAAAGATGTATACGACAAAGACAGAATAGGCATCGACCTGCCAAAGAAAGACAAAATGGCAGACGAATATTTGACATGTCACCGTATTAAAGAATTATTTCGCTTAAAATTTAGTTTTATCTTCGCAAGTGTGATGTAATATATGAATGATACGATATGGTGGTATATGGGACTCACACCTGCCGGAGGCGTCATGGGATCGCGAACATTCTACTACGAAGCCCCCCCGATCTGAGGAGTCAGCCTTCTTGAGCTTACAGTACTTACGTTATTTATGCAAATTTTACTCTAACAAACAAACAATAATAACGCGTGTAAAATAATCATAAACATAAAAATTTAAACTGTTATACAGTTATATAAGAATCCGGTAGATGGCGCTTCTCAACAAAGACGTTCAATATAGATCGCGCTGTTGAGATTTTTCTACTACACGTTTTACTGATGGGTTGGTTAGGTAAGGTTCGGAGTTAGGTTAGGTTTTGAGTTAGGTTAGGTTTTGAGTTAGGTTAGGTTTTGAGTTAGGTTAGGTTTTGAGTTAGGTTAGGTTTTGAGTTAGGTTAGGTTTTGAGTTAGGTTAGGTTATAGGGTTGATTCTCGGTAGATTTTGTTCAAATTTGGTACAGGGGCTTATTTTGACCTTATCTTTCTATAGTATTTTGGGCTTGCTCAGAATCGCCCTGGGTCTGGGACCTCCCATACATTTTTTTTGAAAATTTTCAGTTTTTTGGTTTTTGCGAAAAATGTATTATATTTAGGCACTTGGTTTCCTAGCTACCCCAAAATTTCTCTAATTCTGCATCGAATGACACTTTTTTCAAGAAAATCGGTTAATAAATAAAGATTTTAGACCCGGGTTAGATTATTTTCGCACATTTTTTTGAAAAAAAAAAGTTGTCCAAAAATTCTGAAAAAAATTCTATTTATACATTTGCCTAAATTCTGATATTACTAACGTAATATCTGACTGGTCGAATCTGAAGTCCATTTTGCTCTATCTCTTACCGTTTCCGAGATATAGCGTCCTAAAGTTGCGAAATTTCTTAAAACATTGCTATTCCTGTTTATGCGGCGTCGTTGAATTATTTGTATGGAAATAGTGAAATCCGACTCACACTTGACCCTTTTTTCATAGAAATTGGATTTTATGTAATTATGGGTGAGTTTTTAGAGTTTGTATGTTCATATTTGGTACATAGTGACATGGCATAGTCTATATTGACATGATCTGTCAAACTGTCAAATTTGACAGTTTTTGAGAAAAAGTTTCACATTTTGTCATAGTTAAATAGAAATTGTCATTTTAAGTATTTTTGACCAAAAGTGTCATAGTTGATGTATTTTGACAGTTTATGTAAAAATCTCGAAATTTGACTTTTTTAACAAAAATGTTTACTTGGAATAGCTATACAGCTGTATAAGATGACATGACCAAGTGCAAATTGACAAATTTTATCAAAACTATCATTTTTACAGTTTTTGAGATTTATATTGAAATAAAGTTATTTTTGAGTATAAGATGATATGATCAAGTGCAATTAAAGTGATTGGGGCAAGATTGAAAATATTGACAGTTTTTTTTTGCCAAATTGGTTCGTGCTTAGAAAATAGTCTTATTATTGTATGAGATGACATGGCCAAGTGCAAATTGACAGATTTTGACAAAATTGTCATTTTGACAGATTTTGTTCTAAAATGTCATTTTGACAGATTTTGACCCAAAATGTCATTTTGACAGTTTTTGACACTAAATGACATTTTGAGTTTTTAACCCAAAATGTCAATTTGACAGTTTTGACCCAAAAAGACATTTTGACAGTTTTTGACACAAAATGACATTTTGACAGATTTTGACACAAAATGACATTTTGACAGTTTTTGACACCTAATGATATTTTGACAGGTTTTAACCCAAAATGTCATTTTGACAGTTTTTGACACAAAATGACATTTTGACAGCTTTGACACAAAATTGACATTTTGACAGTTTTTGACCCAAAATGTCATTTTGACAGTTTTTGACACAAAATGACATTTTGACAGTTTTTGACCCAAAATGACATTTTGACAGTTTTTGACCCAAAATGACATTTTGACAGTTTTTGACACAAAATGACATTTTGACAGTTTTTTGACACAAAATGAAATTTTGACAGTTTTTGACCCAGAATGACATTTTGACAGTTTTTGACACTAAATGACATTTTGACAGTTTTTGACACAAAATGACATTTTGACAGATTTTGACAAAAAATGACATTTTGACAGTTTTTGACCAAAAATGACATTTTGACAGTTTTTGACCAAAAATGTCATTTTGACAGTTTTTGACACAAAATGACATTTTGACAGATATTGACTGACAATGACACTTTGACATGCTGACAATCTGACATTCTGACATACTGACAGTTTCACAGTAAACTCGGCTATGGTGAAAATTTCAAAACTATTTTACACAAAAAGTAAGCATCACACGTTTACAGAAATAACTTTAATACTATTTTTTAGGGACTATAAGTACTATACAAACAAAAAACTATGGAAAAGTTGGCAAGGAAAAATTTCAATTTTGCAATGATAATTACGTCGATTACGTCGATCGCGGTGCTCCCGCGTTACCGTTATAGGGTTAATTCTCGGTAGATTTTGTTCAAATTTGGTATAGGGGCTTTTTTTGACCTTATCTTTCTATAGTATTTCGCGCTTGCTCAGAATCGCCCTGGGTCTGGGACCTCCCATACATTTTTTTTGAAAATTTTCAGTTTTTTGTTTTTTGCGAAAAATGTATTATATTTAGGCACTTGGTTTCCTAGCTACCCCAAAATTTCTCTAATTCTGCATCGAATGACACTTTTTTCAAGAAAATCGGTTAATAAATAAAGATTTTAGACCCGGGTTAGATTATTTTCGCAAATTTTTTTGAAAAAAAAAGTTGTCCAAAAATTCTGAAAAAAATTCTATCTATACATTTGCTTAAATTTCGATATTACTAACGTAATATCTGACTGCCCGAATCTGAAGTCCATTTTGCTCTATCTCTTACCGTTTCCGAGATATAGCGTCCTAAATTTGCGAGATTTCATAAAACATTGCTATTCCTGTTTATGCGGCGTCGTTGAATTATTTGTATGGAAATAGTGAAATCCGACTCACACTTGACCCTTTTTTCATAGAAATTCGATTTTACGTAATTATGGGTGAGTTTTTAGAGTTTGTATGTTCATATTTGGTACATAGTAACATGGCATTTTTGACACAAAATGACATTTTTACAGTTTTTGACACAAAATGACATTTTGACAGTTTTTAACCCAAAATGTCATTTTGACAGTTTTTGACACAAAATGACATTTTGACAGTTTTTGACCCAAAATATCATTTTGACAGTTTTTGACACAAAATGACATTTTGACAGTTCTTGACACAAAATGACATTTTGACAGTTTTTGACACAAAATGACATTTTGACAGTTTTTGACACAAAATGACATTTTAACAGTTTTTAACTAAAAATGTCATTTTGACAGTTTTTGACCCAAAATGTCATTTTGACAGTTTTTGACACAAAATGACATTTTGACAGTTTTTGACCCAAAATGTCATTTTGACAGTTTTTGACACAAAATGACATTTTGACAGTTTTTGACCCAAAATGTCATTTTGACAGTTTTTGACACAAAATGACATTTTGACAGTTTTTGACACAAAATGACATTTTGACAGTTTTTGACCCAAAATGTCATTTTGACAGTTTTTGACACAAAATGACATTTTGATAGTTTTTGACACAAAATGACATTTTGACAGTTTTTTGACACAAAAATGACATTTTGACAATCTGACAATCTGACATTCTGACAGTTTCACAGTTAGGTTAGGTTAGGTTAGGTTACTGACATTTTGACATTTTGACATTTAGGTTAGGTTTTTTTTTTTTTTTTTTGTAAAGTTTGTTGCGTCATTTGTAGACACAGGGCCCTCGCTAGGGATACGGGCGACCCTGTGCCCGTGGTGACATTAGTGAAAGGGCTGGTGTGATTTATGCGATGCCGGGTCCGGCATCACCATCAGTCAGAAAGCAATGGTGATGCTCGAGTTGAAGACCCGGCGTTATTGTTATGATTTAAGATGGACCCATGGTCCCCGCATTCAGTACGGGCGGCCATGGGCCCAGGTTGAGATTTGTGAAGTTGTTTCAGTTGTGATTTTATTTTTATGGTAAGGTTGAGATTTGTATAGTTTGATTGTTGTGATTTTGTTGTGATAAAGATTGTTTTTATTTGGTGAAAGTTATGTTTGTTATAATTAATTTGTACGTTTATAATTGTTTTAGTTAGTAGTAGTAGTTAATTTAGGTTGAAGGGACCGCAGTAGACATTAAAAGATGCACACAACGGACGCTGCTGCCCGTCCGTCGGTTTTCCCTTAGTCGCCTTTTACGACACCCACGGGACGAGATGGGGTGGTGCTATTCTAACGCCGGCACCACACAGCGATTTAGGTTAGGTTAGGTTAGGTTAGGTTAGGTTAGGTTAGGTTTTTTTTTTTTTTTTTTTTTGAAAGGTTTATAAGTGTCGATTGAAGACACAGGGCCCTCGCTAATGATACGGGCGACCCTGTGTCCGCGGTGACTTTTTGAGAGGCTGTTATGATTTATACGATGCCGGGTCCGGCATCACCATCAGTCGAAGACAATGGTGATGCTCAGTTTAGAGACCCGGCGTTATTCTTGTGTTTTAGCTTTTGATGGACCCATGGTCCCCGCATTGAGTACGGGCGACCATAGGCCCTGGTTGAGTTTTGTTGAGTTGGATTGTGTTGCGAGATATTTAAACTTGTAGATGATAATTGGTTTTGAGATTTGCGATTATTTGTTGGTTGTTGAGTTGTTAAGATGATTGGGGTTTGATTTTAGTAGGGGGTTTAGTTTGAAATTTATAAGTTGGTTTTACGAATTGGGACCGCAGTAGGCGTTATAACAACACTCAACGGACGCTGCTGCCCATCCGTCGGTCATTCCCTTAGTCGCCTTTTACGACACCCACGGGACGAGATGGGGTGGTGCTATTCTGACGCCGGCACCACACGGCGGGTTAGGTTAGGTTAGGTTAGGTTAGGTTTTTTTTTTTTTTTTTTTTTTTAGAAGTTAAATAGTGTCATATTTGGCCTCAGGGCCCTCGCTAATGATACGGGCGACCCTGAGGCTGTACTGACTTTTGAGAAGTTGTTATTATTTATGCGATGACAGATTTGACATCGAAATACCAATGTGTCGCGATGTTCAGTTTAAAAATCTGTTTTTGCTGTTGTGGTTGTACTTTAGAGACATAGGGTCCCCGCTGTGATACGGGCGGCCATATGCCCGGTATTTTAGTTTAATTTATGATATTAGTTATTAGAGCGTGTTTCGGAATCACAGAATTACTAAGAATTTACTAAGAATTTTAAATGTGAAAAAATTATTTATTGATGATAAGTTGAAAGATGCGTATTGGTTATATTTATTTTGTGTATTTGCTTAATATGTGTTTTAATTAATCATAGGAGATTCTACTCTCGATGTTGGATTTCGCTGCGATGAGTCTGGGGCAGGTTTGACTTACGGCGGTGTGGTTGGTGTCATGCTGTTTATTAAATTTTTTGTTGTAATTATGGCAGTTGTAGCACTTGGCTATTGTATTGCGATTGGGGCAGTTTTTATACGAGTGCGTTTGGTCCGCACAGTGGGAACACGGTTTGATTGTTGCCTTGCAGTGGACCCGGGTATGTCCAAACTGCAAGCAACTGAGGCACTGCCGAAATGGAGAGTGCTCCGTAGCGTGTACACGCTGGTGTTCTACATTGAGCCTTCCCAGTTCCATGATGGCTCTCCAGGTGGCAGGCGGGCACTTAAATACGGCGTTGTATAAATTCCCGTTCCGGTTATTGGTGACGAAACACAATTGGAGCATTTGGTCGTCACTCAGGGTTGCCCTCACCGATGGGTTTTGAGAGGCAATTATGTCCACAAGTTGGTCCTTAAGGGTATCCTTATAGATACCTTTCAAAATCACCATCGGTGAAAGGGTCCTGGCGGGCTCGGCTTTTATGTTTGTGTTGTTCAGCCTTTGGAGTGTTTCGTCACGTTGGGTTGTGTTATCGAATTCGATGCGTATCTTGTTGTTACTTAGTGGTTTAATTTTATTTGGTGCGAAGTTCTTTTCTTTGAATGAGATTTGACTTCTTAATGTGCCCATTGCCTCAGCGGATGATTTGGCAGTTTCCACCGTCGCTACTAGAGCAGGGTGGTTTTTGGTTTTGTTAGGGGCGGGTTTTTTCAATTGGTCGCTGTACGAAGGGCGACTTTGTTGGACAGAGCAGCCCGACTCCGCTCTGCCGATTGTGTTCTTGACCAGTTCGCCAAGGGCTATCTGCTCCTGGCGAATCTGGTCAAGTTGCTGCTGGACCGTCTCAACGACGTCTCGTGCTCCTGTTCCCTGCAGTCCGTCATCGGGGTCCGTCTGCACTCCTTTCGACGTCGAATCTGCTGGGGTAGGGGTTTGGTTTAAGATATCCCGTATTTGTGCACGCATTTGCTTGGCGTAGCTGTCAAATAGGGAGGTGACATTTTTCGCTGCAGTTTTAATTTGGCGTTTATTTTCAATTGTTACGCTGCGGTGGTTATGCGAAGTTTCGAGATTTTCTAATATTATTTTGCATTCAGCGTCTAAATCTCCAGCAAGTTCATCTATCAGATCTAACACCGGGTGGATATTTGTAACGTCACCGATAGGTGACGGCGTGCGTACTTGTTGGGTGAGCGGACCCTGCTGTGCGGTGTAAAGATCATCAAGGTTGTCAAGATTTAAATCTAATAAACTGTCCATACTCATTTTGAAAATTGATATCGTTACAAATGCTACAAAATTTTTTAAGGATGTATGTATTTAATTTAATATTATGTTATTTAATCAGTAGAAGACTGAATTATACAAAAACAAAATTTTTTGACATGAAAAACAGAAAATGTTGAAATTTTTAGAAACTAAAACTAAAATAATTCGGCAACGAGACGCTGCCAAGACAAGCGAAATAATGGGTAAGATAGTGCTAATAGAGTTCTATTAGATATACGAATCGGAAACAATTTAAGTTAATCCAAAAATTAGTTATGAAATTTTGAAGAGAAATTTTAAAAGTACAAAAAAGTGATTTTTGAAAATTTTCTTAGAAAAAGATAACCAAATTTACAAAAACTAATAATAATTATAAAGAAACAAATTAAATGAATAGATAGAAACAAAAAGAAAGAAAATCGGATGAATAGTTTGGAAGATATGAATTTTTGAAAATTGAAGAAATTTGAAAGTTGTGTGAAAAAGAGGAAAATGGGAATATCTCCGGAACCAGAAGAGTCCCGGAGGTCGGGATAGTCTCAAATGAAAGAGCAAAATTAGGAGAGCATATATTCCGAAAATGGGGTAAATAGGGGTATGTTAGGGGTATTTGCGAAAGCTTGGTTAGGTTGGGTTAGGTTAGGTTAGGTTAGGTTAGGTTAGGTTAGGTTAGGTTAGGTTAGGTTAGGTTAGGTTAGGTTAGGTTTTTTTTTTTGTGTTAAAACTATAAGTAGTTCCAACGGCCCTCGCAAGGGATACGGGCGACCGTTGGACTTCAGTCAGGTGTTTGGTTCCCGCTAAGGATACGGGTAACCATTAATATTTATCTCGTTGTACGGTAAGGGTTTATGCTGTTTATTTATTTACTATATGTAGGTATTACTGTTTATTAGGTATTGTTGAACTTTTTCAGTGTATTTACTATATGATTGATTAGCGTTTTAAAAGATTCGATTGTTGCTTCTTTCTGTGTTATTTGATCTATGTTATATGGCTCAATGTTGTTTATGTTACAGAGTACTTCATGGTTTATGCGAGAATTCTGGTACCTCGGGCATTGTTCCAGAAGATGTCTCATGGTTTGCGGAGTGACGTCATCACAAGGGCATTCGTTGGAATCAATAATGTGGAACCTTTTTAAATATGTTTTGTTATACCCATGGCCAGTGAGCATTTGGGTCATTTGAAATGTAAGTTCAAAATGTTGTCTGAATTTATTTATGTGTTCCAAGGTAGGTAGCCATTGTTTTAGGTGTGCTCCGGTTGTGCTGTTTTGATACGTGCTGTCTATTGCTTTGGTTGCATCTACTCTGTGGTTACGTTTATGGTATGACAAAGGGAATTTCGCATAATCTGGTGTTTTGTGTTGGGAGGCTGCAGCTTTGGCAGTCATGTCTGCCTCCTCATTGCCGAGGAGGCCCACATGCGCCTTGATCCAGCAAAACTGAATGGTTCGTCCCTGTTCTCTGATGGCTACTATGGACTTGTGTGCACTGTTGATTGTTGCGTTAGTACTGTTACGATTGGATATTTCATGCAACGCGGCCTTTGAGTCGGAGAAAATGGTTGCTTGTTCCAGTCCGAGCACGTGGCACATACTGCATGCCTCTTTTATTGCCAGGCACTCGGCCTGGAACACTGTTGCAGCTATTATGCAGCTTGAGTTTTGTTCGTTACTCCGACCATCTGGGTAGTGGATGATGACCGCCGCCCCCACTACCCCGTCATGCTTGCTACCATCTGTGTATATACGGTGCATGTCAGTGGAGTAGTAGGGTTCGAGGTCATCTAGGTTATTTATGTCATGCAGTTCTATGTAGGGGCGCCGAGCAGGATGTAATAACTCTGTGACCACTGCACGTTTGTCGTAGCTGATATCACTGGGCAGGTAACTAGTCTTTTGCGTACGTTTAACCATTTCTATAGACGCCACTTCTTTGACTTTTTCGGGTAGGGGTGTTAATCCCGCCAACGCAATTGATGGAATTGTAGGTAGAGTTCTGAAGCCATGGAGTATTTTGAGGTTAGGTTAGGTTAGGTTAGGTTAGGTTAGGTTAGGTTAGGTTAGGTTAGGTTAGGTTAGGTTAGGTTAGGTTAGGTTAGGTTAGGTTAGGTTAGGTTAGGTTAGGTTAGGTTA
>NC_084727.1:11611395-11634820 GCF_033807575.1 Cydia pomonella
TTTGATTTATGTATCTCCTAATATATACACCAGATATATGTGAGTACATAATATTGTTTACTTATTTCTATTTCTTACAACTTTAACTATCTCTATACAAAATTCTAAAAATATGTCTCTCTCCTTTTTGCTTTTCATTATATTACATATTGTTTCCCTCCGTATCTCTATTCCCATCTTGACCTCACACTCGATGCGCGCGTATTCATGCACAGGGCATTCCATCAGAAGGTGTTCTACTGTCTCCTCTTTTTCTGGCTCGCAGATGCATGATGGGCTCTCCTTGAGCTTGAACCTGTGCAAGTACGAGGAGAACCCACCATGCCCTGTCATTATTTGAGTCACTGTACCCGTCGGCTGGATCTTCCTGACAAGCCGGTATGCGGCTACCGCATCCGGGAAGAACACCTTCGTCACGGAGGCCGTCGAACCCGCCGCGTATCTCTCAGCCCATTCGCCAAGCGTCTCTTCACGTATGAAGCGCTTGGCGAATGAGATGGGGCATCGGTCGTAGTCCGCCTTCCTCCGCGACGAAAGTGCTGCTATTTTCGCCAGCTCGTCGGCCCGCTCGTTGCCCGCGAGTCCTGCGTGTGCCTTGACCCAGAACAAGAGGATATTCTTGCCCTGGTCAGAAGCAGCTTGGAGATTGCGTCTCGCCTCTAGTGCCAGGCGGTGGAGCGAGCCCCGGCTCGTCAGCGTCTCGAGAGCAGCTCTCGAGTCGCTGAAAATGCCGAAGCTCGCTTCACCCCTCCTATTTATCTCCTCAGTTGCCCTGTGTATTGCCAGGAGTTCGGCTTGATACACGGTGCAGTAGTTGGCTAAGGTGATTTTTATGGCTTTGTCTTCGCACTCACCTTTCCATATGGAAAGGGAGGCTCCGACTTTGCCCTCAATTTTGCTTCCGTCAGTATATATTCTCACTTCCTGCACCGCATATCTTTCCAGAGCTTCACGGTCCGGAAGGCTCGTGAAGCTCAGCTCCTGGCAAAGGGCCGGATGAGGAGACTCCGTGTACCTTGACGCAACCTCCACCTCCCTATCGTCAGGCAACGCTCGGGTCATGCCTTTTCTGGCTCTGTACAGTTCGGCTGCTTCCCGTATGCGGAGGTCCAGGGGCAGGATCCCGGTCAGTACTAGGGCCGAGTCCAGGGACACTGTGCGGTATGCTCCACACAGCTTCTGCACAAAGCCCCTTTGCACCGCCGCCAGCTCCTTGCGGGTCCCTATCTTTTCCGCGGCAGGTGACCACGCCGCGGCTGCGTAAGTGATGACTGGCTCTACTGCTGCGGTGTATATGGAGCGAATCACCTCCGGGTGTAATCCCCAACTCACTCTTGCAGCGGTTCGAAGCTTCTTGTATATATTTAGGGCCTTCCCGCAGACCCTAGCGACGTGCTGATTGAATGTGAGACGATCGTCTATCGTCAGTCCGAGGACTTTGAGCTCTCTGGACATCTCGATGTCACGCCCCCCCATGACCAGGACCGGGGTGTCGTATTTAAGCTTTTTTGTTATTGTTATTGCGACTGTTTTATTCGGTGCAAATTTCAGCTTGTTATTGACACCCCACTCCAGGACACGCGAGAGCGCTGCGTTTGCTTCTATCGAGACGTCCAGTCCCGTCCCACCGTCGAACACCATCAGCACGTCGTCCGCGAAGGCCTGTACATAGTGGCCTCTTTCTTCTAGTCGCCTCAAGAGTGGGTCGAGGAGGAGGTTCCACAGTATGGGCCCGCCTATCGATCCCTGAACACAGCCCTTTTCCGTTCCCCTTTCTGCCCTCCTGCCCCCATACCTCACCTCCACCTTTCTATCCTCAAGGTAGCTGTCAATTACCCTCCTGATGTTCACTGGGCATTGCTCCTCCGCCAAGCGGGTTCTTATCTTAGGCCACCAAGCGCTGTCGAAGGCTCCCTCTATGTCCAATGATACTACTGTAACTATTTTCTTTTGCTCCAATTTGGTTCGAATGTGTTGCATTAGGACATAGAGGGAGTCCTCGGTACTGCGCTGTGGCATGAACCCGTACTGGTTCTTGCTTAGTCTTGGGACCAGATGGTGCCGCAATCTGGTCATTATCATTTTCTCGAAGGTTTTACCCAGGACCGGCAAAAGTCCTATGGGCCTGTATGACTTCACGTCGGTGTAGTCGGATCTTCCTGGCTTTTTCAGAATCACCACCACCGCTTTCTTCCATGCTGTCGGGAAATGGCCCAGTTCAAGGCATTTGTTCGCGACAGCAAGGAAGACGGTGGGGTGATTTTTGACTGCTCTTTGACATATATCCGACGTGAAGCCATCATCGCCCGGGGCCTTTTTGGGGTTGAAGCTGTTCACCGCGGCCATCATTTCTCCTGCTGTAAATAACGGGTCATGTATCTCAGCATGACCCGGTTTATTTATTTCGAGTGCCATATTTCGTGTTTCGCGGTGTTCAGCTCCATCCCCTTGTCGATCGTCCTCTGGGTAAAATCTTTCCGCGAGCCATTGTGCTGACTCCTCCAATCCCAAGACCCTCCCCTCCTTGCTTAGCGGTAGGTCCTCTGTTCTCCTCTCCGTTGTTTTGAGAACTCTATATATCCCATCCCACACAGTTTCCCTATCCTGCTTCCGACAGAATTCCTTCCAGCTGCGTGTTTGAGCCATCTTGGCCGCTGTCTCATACTTTTCTTTTTCTTCTAGGTACTCCTGCACCACCTTCTGTCGTCGGACCGGCGCGGCGCATCGGATCCTTCTCCTCTTCGTGTTGACGAGCTTCTTCATTTGGTACAGTTCGTCGGACCACCATGGGAAGGTAAGTTTTTGACTCTTGGCTTTCAGTGGTATGTGTTGGGCGCATGCTTGTGTTATTTGTGCTGTGTATGTATTTACTGTGTTGTCTAGTTGTTTTTTGTCTGTCAGTGCGTCTATGTTGTCTGTGTTTATGTTGTTCTGTGACAAAAGTTGGGAGAGTTTGTCATCAAACTCATTCCAACTTGCCTTTTTTGTGTTGTATTTGCGTGTGGTTCTGTCTGTAGTTCTGCATGCGCCTTTTTCCATATCCAATCGAAAGACAATAGCATTGTGGTCCGACCCCGTTACCTCTCTGTCCACTCGCCACTCTGATACCTTAGGGAGGAGATCCGCTGAACACACGGTCACGTCCACTATGCTGGTGCACGTCCTGCCTTGCCTCTCCACCTCAAAGGTGGGTGTGCTGCCTATATTCAGTATGTGCAGTTGCAGCTCGTGAAGGAATCCTGCCAGCTCCTGGCCTCTCCAATCGGTGTACGCGCTACCCCACCAGACACTCTTTGCATTGACGTCGCCCGCTAATATCATCCCCTTCGTTCCCAGCTTGTCCCGAATTTTTTCTATGTGGGCTAGGTATGGATTAATGGGGGTGGTTGGTTCGCAGTAGAGGGATACCGCAGTGGTGCACCAGTCGCCAGACCGAATCCTTACGACCACGATGTTATTGGTTGTAAGTTCAGGGTCTTGCTCCACGTCAAGGTCTGCGTCAAAAATGACTATAGCAGCCTTGACTGGACCCTCCTCGTCTGATGCGTTCTGGTACACCCTTGCAGGTCCTCCACCTCTCATCTTCCCCACTCCCCCTACGTAGGGCTCCTGGACCATGGCTATGGCTGCCTTTCTCTTCGCCGCTTCCAGTAGTAGTTCGGTTGTTGCTAGGTTTTTGCGTTGCAGGTTGGCCTGCATCACCAGGAGCCCTCGCTTTCCATACCTATGGGTGTTATTTGCCGTCGTGTTTTCGCTAAGGGTGCCTTTAGCAATACGCTACTTTAGCTCTCGCTATAGCGTCCCACTTCCGCCTGATCGGGCAGTCCGGGTCGAATGCGTCGTGCTCTATATTTCTTGCTCCTGCCTTGCTGCAGTTTGTGCAAGCAGGCGGCATACCGGCCGCTTTTTGCTCGCACTGCCCTCGCATGTGTGGTCCCCCACAGTGGCCGCACTTCACGGCGGACTCTCTGCAGTACTTGCCGCTGTGGCCGTACCCTAGGCATACAGAGCATTGGACCAGAGGAGATTGGTCCTCTACTCTGACCCTCTGTATGTCCAGGTGCACCACAGACTTTGCTAGCGCCCTTCCCCATATCTGCGGGGAGACCGTGAGGACCACGTGCGTCAGGTGTGGGTTGCGCGCCCTTTTTCTGTACTTTACTGCCATCCTATTGCTCTCCTGGTCGAGTCCGCCGAAGACATCCCCATTCTGATTCCTCAGGGCCTCGAGTATCTCCTCGTCAGTGTTGCTCTGCAACACGTCCCTGAGTATCAGAAGTGGGTCCTTATTCTCCACGTCCTCGACCCGGAGGCCAACCCCCTCTCTCTGCAGGCTCTCCTTCACTCCTCTCCTCAGCTCTTTTGTTCTGCAGCTCAGAATCACCTTTCTGTCTTTACCTTTCTTTATTTTGTCGATCTGCACGCCTCCCTTCTCTTTTGCTGCCTGTCTAACTCTTTCTATGACTTCTTCTCCTGTCTCAGTCTCATCCTGCGCCGTGACGATCATGGAGTGCAGAGTTTGCCCTCTCGCTTCTGCTTGCTCTGGGCTTCTTGCCACCACACTTGCGTATGTGGCATGGGCTGTTGCCGCCCTCTCGAGGGCTTCTCTCTGCGCCTCCATGACCGTTCTCAGCTCTTGCATTCGTTTGTTATTTTCTTCCAACCGCTGCGCGTGCTCTTCAAACTTTTCTATGAGGTTTGACCCCAGGGTCGGGGCCGCCGGAACCTGTCCTACGGGCTGGTCCTCTTTTAAGGCCCTCTGCGGGGAGGCTTTGCCTCCCGTGGGCAAAGGTCGCGTTCCCAGCCGGCTCCTCTCCTGTTCCGCCTCTTTCACTACTTTATATAATTTCTCGATAACCTCCGTGACCCCGAGCTTTATCTCCCTTTTGATGTTACCGGATTTTTCCATCAGGGCCTTTCCTTTCTCTAACAGGCGTCTGGCCTCTGCTGTCCTAGGAAAAATCGCGGCCTTGGCTGCTGCGGTCGACGCCGCGGGGACCGCAGGAGCCTGCTCGGGCTCTGGGAGGTCGAAGGTTCTGCCGCGTTCCGCAGGACCTGCCTGCTTCGTTACTGTAGCCGGGGGTGGGGATGGGTTGGGGTGGGTCTTAGCCTCCCATTCCCCGGTCCTGCGTCTCACCGTCATTTCCTCCGACCCCCTTTTCGGAGACATAGGCACCGATGTTGCCACTTTTGTTGGTGGTGTTCTGGGTGTTGCCATGTTGGAGGTGTCGCTTGTGCACTTTGTAAAGTTTGTAGATGGCACTTACTTATAACCTAGAATTGTACTTTACTTATAGAGTCGGTCTTATTCGCTCTATGTAGAGTCGTTTTGTTTGCCTCTGTATAGGGGAGGCGGTATAGTAAGAAGGAGATGTTGGGAAATAAAGAGGAATTTGTAAAGAAGATAAAGGAGAGAGAAAGACAGAAAATCAGAGCGATAACACTAAAAACACACAACAATTTTTGAAGAGTCGCTGACTCTACGATCACTTATGCTAATGGTCTAAAACTAGGAAATAAAATAAATAATTTATTTGTGTCTAAAAAATTTTTGCTCTATGTAGAGCCGTACGGTGTACGTAGAGCTGTCCTGTACAAGGGAGGCAGCTATCACTTAAATCTAAGAGGAAGCTCAACCCGTCTGCGCTTTCAGGGGCCGAAAAACCAGGTTTTTACGGTTTTTGCGATGGGGCAAAAAATTGGCTCTATGTAGAGCCGTTTTCCGTACACTGGCTGGTAGCTCTCCTCGTGCCCTTTCCAACGAACCCAAACTCGCGGTGGCTACGACCAGGGGCTCCGGAGCTATGGCGTCTACAGTTTTACCGATAACCGAATCGGTAAAGGATCGGTTAACCGGAAACGGTCGTATCTCCGGAACCACTGGGCCCACGAACCTGCGGTTTGGGATGCTGTCCTCAGCACGGCGAGAGCTATCTTCCAAGATGGTCGGTTGGCCGAAGTGAAGTCCTGAAATTTCAGCTCCTGAAAACACTTTTTTATTCCTGAAACCTCCGATTTCAGGTAGGTCTCCCCCTGCCAACACCTGCTTCCAAAACCGCACCTTTCGTGGTAGAAAGGTGCGGTTAGGTTAGGTTAGGTTAGGTTAGGTTAGGTTAGGTTAGGTTAGGTTAGGTTAGGTTAGGTTAGGTTAGGTTAGGTTAGGTTAGGTTAGGTTAGGTTAGGTTAGGTTAGGTTCCCCCCGCGGGTTGCCCACCTTGTCGTGGTGGAGGGGCTTAGTAGCCGTGGCTTGGTCACCCACGGTGAAGCGAAGAGGCAACCAGGGCCGGCCTGTTTGAGGTGCGGGCTGGCCCGAGGAGGACGCTCCAAGTGGGCTTGGTGAGCCCGCTTGTGACGCGCTGGAGGTGGACCGTCGAGGAAGAGGAGTGTCGGTATTGCGGTGAGCCGTTCTCCCTATCCTCGACGGCCGAGGTGGGATCGCAGGGGAAGAGGCGTGATGGTATCACGATGCGCCACTCTCCCTATCCCCTGCGATCTTGGCGGGGCCGTTCCGCAGTAGCGGCGTTGGTGGGGCTGCAGAGGAAGAGGAGTGTCGGTATTACGGTGTGCCGTTCTCCCTGTCCTCTGCAGCCGAGTTGTGGTTTGCGGCAGAACCATGGACCTCATCTGCCGCCGGGCGCTGGGAGTTTTCTGGCGCCCGTGGCCTCCTTGTGGCGGGCTCGGGGGGGTCCGCTACACTGCAGGACGGAGGCCGAGGAGGAAGGCGCGTCGAACCATCTGGCGCGCCTAGCGTGAAGGGCCTTCGGGCATTTGCGAGGGAGCCGCTCGCGGGCGGCTGCCGCCGGTGGGGTCGCGGATGAGTGCGCAAGCGTTCCCGTAACCCCACCAATAAGGCGGCGAGGTGACATATGGGGGGTTTTTAGTGGGTATACCGTCGGCCTCATTAGCCTGGACGGGAGTCCCACATAACCACTCGGGTCGCCCCCCGCACCCGGGTGGTATGCGGAATGCATTTTTCCCCCCTAGAAAAAAAAAAAAAAAAAAAAAAAAAAAAAAAAAAAAAGGTTAGGTTAGGTTAGGTTAGGTTATAGGGTTGATTCTCGGTAGATTTTGTTCAAATTTGGTACAGGGGCTTTTTTTGACCTTATCTTTCTATAGTATTTTGGGCTTGCTCAGAATCGCCCTGGGTCTGGGACCTCCCATACATTTTTTTTGAAAATTTTCAGTTTTTTGGTTTTTGCGAAAAATGTATTATATTTAGGCACTTGGTTTCCTAGCTACCCCAAAATTTCTCTAATTCTGCATCGAATGACACTTTTTTCAAGAAAATCGGTTAATAAATAAAGATTTTAGACCCGGGTTAGATTATTTTCGCACATTTTTTTGAAAAAAAAAGTTGTCCAAAAATTCTGAAAAAAATTCTATTTATACATTTGCCTAAATTCTGATATTACTAACGTAATATCTGACTGCTCGAATCTGAAGTCCATTTTGCTCTATCTCTTACCGTTTCCGAGATATAGCGTCCTAAAGTTGCGAAATTTCTTAAAACATTGCTATTCCTGTTTATGCGGCGTCGTTGAATTATTTGTATGGAAATAGTGAAATCCGACTCACACTTGACCCTTTTTTCATAGAAATTGGATTTTATGTAATTATGGGTGAGTTTTTAGAGTTTGTATGTTCATATTTGGTACATAGTGACATGGCATAGTCTATATTGACATGATCTGTCAAACTGTCAAATTTGACAGTTTTTGAGAAAAAGTTTCACATTTTGTCATAGTTAAATAGAAATTGTCATTTTAAGTATTTTTGACCAAAAGTGTCATAGTTGATGTATTTTGACAGTTTATGTAAAAATCTCGAAATTTGACTTTTTTAACAAAAATGTTTACTTGGAATAGCTATACAGCTGTATAAGATGACATGACCAAGTGCAAATTGACAAATTTTATCAAAACTATCATTTTTACAGTTTTTGAGATTTATATTGAAATAAAGTTATTTTTGAGTATAAGATGATATGATCAAGTGCAATTAAAGTGATTGGGGCAAGATTGAAAATATTGACAGTTTTTTTTTGCCAAATTGGTTCGTGCTTAGAAAATAGTCTTATTATTGTATGAGATGACATGGCCAAGTGCAAATTGACAGATTTTGACAAAATTGTCATTTTGACAGATTTTGTTCTAAAATGTCATTTTGACAGATTTTGACCCAAAATGTCATTTTGACAGTTTTTGACACTAAATGACATTTTGAGTTTTTAACCCAAAATGTCAATTTGACAGTTTTGACCCAAAAAGACATTTTGACAGTTTTTGACACAAAATGACATTTTGACAGATTTTGACACAAAATGACATTTTGACAGTTTTTGACACCTAATGATATTTTGACAGGTTTTAACCCAAAATGTCATTTTGACAGTTTTTGACACAAAATGACATTTTGACAGCTTTGACACAAAATTGACATTTTGACAGTTTTTGACCCAAAATGTCATTTTGACAGTTTTTGACACAAAATGACATTTTGACAGTTTTTGACCCAAAATGACATTTTGACAGTTTTTGACCCAAAATGACATTTTGACAGTTTTTGACACAAAATGACATTTGACAGTTTTTTGACACAAAATGAAATTTTGACAGTTTTTGA
Source organism: Cydia pomonella (assembly GCF_033807575.1). Taxonomy (NCBI): domain Eukaryota; kingdom Metazoa; phylum Arthropoda; class Insecta; order Lepidoptera; family Tortricidae; genus Cydia; species Cydia pomonella. The sequence continues at coordinate 11,620,018 of NC_084727.1, forward strand.
CCCAGAATGACATTTTGACAGTTTTTGACACTAAATGACATTTTGACAGTTTTTGACACAAAATGACATTTTGACAGATTTTGACAAAAAATGACATTTTGACAGTTTTTGACCAAAAATGACATTTTGACAGTTTTTGACCAAAAATGTCATTTTGACAGTTTTTGACACAAAATGACATTTTGACAGATATTGACTGACAATGACACTTTGACATGCTGACAATCTGACATTCTGACATACTGACAGTTTCACAGTAAACTCGGCTATGGTGAAAATTTCAAAACTATTTTACACAAAAAGTAAGCATCACACGTTTACAGAAATAACTTTAATACTATTTTTTAGGGACTATAAGTACTATACAAACAAAAAACTATGGAAAAGTTGGCAAGGAAAAATTTCAATTTTGCAATGATAATTACGTCGATTACGTCGATCGCGGTGCTCCCGCGTTACCGTTATAGGGTTAATTCTCGGTAGATTTTGTTCAAATTTGGTATAGGGGCTTTTTTTGACCTTATCTTTCTATAGTATTTCGCGCTTGCTCAGAATCGCCCTGGGTCTGGGACCTCCCATACATTTTTTTTGAAAATTTTCAGTTTTTTGTTTTTTGCGAAAAATGTATTATATTTAGGCACTTGGTTTCCTAGCTACCCCAAAATTTCTCTAATTCTGCATCGAATGACACTTTTTTCAAGAAAATCGGTTAATAAATAAAGATTTTAGACCCGGGTTAGATTATTTTCGCAAATTTTTTTGAAAAAAAAAGTTGTCCAAAAATTCTGAAAAAAATTCTATCTATACATTTGCTTAAATTTCGATATTACTAACGTAATATCTGACTGCCCGAATCTGAAGTCCATTTTGCTCTATCTCTTACCGTTTCCGAGATATAGCGTCCTAAATTTGCGAGATTTCATAAAACATTGCTATTCCTGTTTATGCGGCGTCGTTGAATTATTTGTATGGAAATAGTGAAATCCGACTCACACTTGACCCTTTTTCATAGAAATTCGATTTTACGTAATTATGGGTGAGTTTTTAGAGTTTGTATGTTCATATTTGGTACATAGTAACATGGCATTTTTGACACAAAATGACATTTTTACAGTTTTTGACACAAAATGACATTTTGACAGTTTTTAACCCAAAATGTCATTTTGACAGTTTTTGACACAAAATGACATTTTGACAGTTTTTGACCCAAAATATCATTTTGACAGTTTTTGACACAAAATGACATTTTGACAGTTCTTGACACAAAATGACATTTTGACAGTTTTTGACACAAAATGACATTTTGACAGTTTTTGACACAAAATGACATTTTAACAGTTTTTAACTAAAAATGTCATTTTGACAGTTTTTGACCCAAAATGTCATTTTGACAGTTTTTGACACAAAATGACATTTTGACAGTTTTTGACCCAAAATGTCATTTTGACAGTTTTTGACACAAAATGACATTTTGACAGTTTTTGACCCAAAATGTCATTTTGACAGTTTTTGACACAAAATGACATTTTGACAGTTTTTGACACAAAATGACATTTTGACAGTTTTTGACCCAAAATGTCATTTTGACAGTTTTTGACACAAAATGACATTTTGATAGTTTTTGACACAAAATGACATTTTGACAGTTTTTTGACACAAAAATGACATTTTGACAATCTGACAATCTGACATTCTGACAGTTTCACAGTTAGGTTAGGTTAGGTTAGGTTACTGACATTTTGACATTTTGACATTTAGGTTAGGTTTTTTTTTTTTTTTTTTTGTAAAGTTTGTTGCGTCATTTGTAGACACAGGGCCCTCGCTAGGGATACGGGCGACCCTGTGCCCGTGGTGACATTAGTGAAAGGGCTGGTGTGATTTATGCGATGCCGGGTCCGGCATCACCATCAGTCAGAAAGCAATGGTGATGCTCGAGTTGAAGACCCGGCGTTATTGTTATGATTTAAGATGGACCCATGGTCCCCGCATTCAGTACGGGCGGCCATGGGCCCAGGTTGAGATTTGTGAAGTTGTTTCAGTTGTGATTTTATTTTTATGGTAAGGTTGAGATTTGTATAGTTTGATTGTTGTGATTTTGTTGTGATAAAGATTGTTTTTATTTGGTGAAAGTTATGTTTGTTATAATTAATTTGTACGTTTATAATTGTTTTAGTTAGTAGTAGTAGTTAATTTAGGTTGAAGGGACCGCAGTAGACATTAAAAGATGCACACAACGGACGCTGCTGCCCGTCCGTCGGTTTTCCCTTAGTCGCCTTTTACGACACCCACGGGACGAGATGGGGTGGTGCTATTCTAACGCCGGCACCACACAGCGATTTAGGTTAGGTTAGGTTAGGTTAGGTTAGGTTAGGTTAGGTTTTTTTTTTTTTTTTTTTTTTGAAAGGTTTATAAGTGTCGATTGAAGACACAGGGCCCTCGCTAATGATACGGGCGACCCTGTGTCCGCGGTGACTTTTTGAGAGGCTGTTATGATTTATACGATGCCGGGTCCGGCATCACCATCAGTCGAAGACAATGGTGATGCTCAGTTTAGAGACCCGGCGTTATTCTTGTGTTTTAGCTTTTGATGGACCCATGGTCCCCGCATTGAGTACGGGCGACCATAGGCCCTGGTTGAGTTTTGTTGAGTTGGATTGTGTTGCGAGATATTTAAACTTGTAGATGATAATTGGTTTTGAGATTTGCGATTATTTGTTGGTTGTTGAGTTGTTAAGATGATTGGGGTTTGATTTTAGTAGGGGGTTTAGTTTGAAATTTATAAGTTGGTTTTACGAATTGGGACCGCAGTAGGCGTTATAACAACACTCAACGGACGCTGCTGCCCATCCGTCGGTCATTCCCTTAGTCGCCTTTTACGACACCCACGGGACGAGATGGGGTGGTGCTATTCTGACGCCGGCACCACACGGCGGGTTAGGTTAGGTTAGGTTAGGTTAGGTTTTTTTTTTTTTTTTTTTTTTAGAAGTTAAATAGTGTCATATTTGGCCTCAGGGCCCTCGCTAATGATACGGGCGACCCTGAGGCTGTACTGACTTTTGAGAAGTTGTTATTATTTATGCGATGACAGATTTGACATCGAAATACCAATGTGTCGCGATGTTCAGTTTAAAAATCTGTTTTTGCTGTTGTGGTTGTACTTTAGAGACATAGGGTCCCCGCTGTGATACGGGCGGCCATATGCCCGGAATTTTAGTTTAATTTATGATATTAGTTATTAGAGCGTGTTTCGGAATCACAGAATTACTAAGAATTTACTAAGAATTTTAAATGTGAAAAAATTATTTATTGATGATAAGTTGAAAGATGCGTATTGGTTATATTTATTTTGTGTATTTGCTTAATATGTGTTTTAATTAATCATAGGAGATTCTACTCTCGATGTTGGATTTCGCTGCGATGAGTCTGGGGCAGGTTTGACTTACGGCGGTGTGGTTGGTGTCATGCTGTTTATTAAATTTTTTGTTGTAATTATGGCAGTTGTAGCACTTGGCTATTGTATTGCGATTGGGGCAGTTTTTATACGAGTGCGTTTGGTCCGCACAGTGGGAACACGGTTTGATTGTTGCCTTGCAGTGGACCCGGGTATGTCCAAACTGCAAGCAACTGAGGCACTGCCGAAATGGAGAGTGCTCCGTAGCGTGTACACGCTGGTGTTCTACATTGAGCCTTCCCAGTTCCATGATGGCTCTCCAGGTGGCAGGCGGGCACTTAAATACGGCGTTGTATAAATTCCCGTTCCGGTTATTGGTGACGAAACACAATTGGAGCATTTGGTCGTCACTCAGGGTTGCCCTCACCGATGGGTTTTGAGAGGCAATTATGTCCACAAGTTGGTCCTTAAGGGTATCCTTATAGATACCTTTCAAAATCACCATCGGTGAAAGGGTCCTGGCGGGCTCGGCTTTTATGTTTGTGTTGTTCAGCCTTTGGAGTGTTTCGTCACGTTGGGTTGTGTTATCGAATTCGATGCGTATCTTGTTGTTACTTAGTGGTTTAATTTTATTTGGTGCGAAGTTCTTTTCTTTGAATGAGATTTGACTTCTTAATGTGCCCATTGCCTCAGCGGATGATTTGGCAGTTTCCACCGTCGCTACTAGAGCAGGGTGGTTTTTGGTTTTGTTAGGGGCGGGTTTTTTCAATTGGTCGCTGTACGAAGGGCGACTTTGTTGGACAGAGCAGCCCGACTCCACTCTGCCGATTGTGTTCTTGACCAGTTCGCCAAGGGCTATCTGCTCTTGGCGAATCTGGTCAAGTTGTTGCTGGACCGTCTCAACGACGTCTCGTGCTCCTGTTCCCTGCAGTCCGTCATCGGGGTCCGTCTGCACTCCTTTCGACGACGAATCTGCTGGGGTAGGGGTTTGGTTTAAAATATCCCGTATTTGAGCACGCATTTGCTTGGCGTAGCTGTCAAATAGGGAGGTGACATTTTTCGCTGCAGTTTTAATTTGGCGTTTATTTTCAATTGTTACGCTGCGGTGGTTATGCGAAGTTTCGAGATTTTCTAATATTATTTTGCATTCAGCGTCTAAATCTCCAGCAAGTTCATCTATCAGATCTAACACCGGGTGGATATTTGTAACGTCACCGATAGGTGACGGCGTGCGTACTTGTTGGGTGAGCGGACCCTGCTGTGCGGTGTAAAGATCATCAAGGTTGTCAAGATTTAAATCTAATAAACTGTCCATACTCATTTTGAAAATTGATATCGTTACAAATGCTACAAAATTTTTTAAGGATGTATGTATTTAATTTAATATTATGTTATTTAATCAGTAGAAGACTGAATTATACAAAAACAAAATTTTTTGACATGAAAAACAGAAAATGTTGAAATTTTTAGAAACTAAAACTAAAATAATTCGGCAACGAGACGCTGCCAAGACAAGCGAAATAATGGGTAAGATAGTGCTAATAGAGTTCTATTAGATATACGAATCGGAAACAATTTAAGTTAATCCAAAAATTAGTTATGAAATTTTGAAGAGAAATTTTAAAAGTACAAAAAAGTGATTTTTGAAAATTTTCTTAGAAAAAGATAACCAAATTTACAAAAACTAATAATAATTATAAAGAAACAAATTAAATGAATAGATAGAAACAAAAAGAAAGAAAATCGGATGAATAGTTTGGAAGATATGAATTTTTGAAAATTGAAGAAATTTGAAAGTTGTGTGAAAAAGAGGAAAATGGGAATATCTCCGGAACCAGAAGAGTCCCGGAGGTCGGGATAGTCTCAAATGAAAGAGCAAAATTAGGAGAGCATATATTCCGAAAATGGGGTAAATAGGGGTATGTTAGGGGTATTTGCGAAAGCTTGGTTAGGTTGGGTTAGGTTAGGTTAGGTTAGGTTAGGTTAGGTTAGGTTAGGTTAGGTTAGGTTAGGTTAGGTTAGGTTAGGTTTTTTTTTTGTGTTAAAACTATAAGTAGTTCCAACGGCCCTCGCAAGGGATACGGGCGACCGTTGGACTTCAGTCAGGTGTTTGGTTCCCGCTAAGGATACGGGTAACCATTAATATTTATCTCGTTGTACGGTAAGGGTTTATGCTGTTTATTTATTTACTATATGTAGGTATTACTGTTTATTAGGTATTGTTGAACTTTTTCAGTGTATTTACTATATGATTGATTAGCGTTTTAAAAGATTCGATTGTTGCTTCTTTCTGTGTTATTTGATCTATGTTATATGGCTCAATGTTGTTTATGTTACAGAGTACTTCATGGTTTATGCGAGAATTCTGGTACCTCGGGCATTGTTCCAGAAGATGTCTCATGGTTTGCGGAGTGACGTCATCACAAGGGCATTCGTTGGAATCAATAATGTGGAACCTTTTTAAATATGTTTTGTTATACCCATGGCCAGTGAGCATTTGGGTCATTTGAAATGTAAGTTCAAAATGTTGTCTGAATTTATTTATGTGTTCCAAGGTAGGTAGCCATTGTTTTAGGTGTGCTCCGGTTGTGCTGTTTTGATACGTGCTGTCTATTGCTTTGGTTGCATCTACTCTGTGGTTACGTTTATGGTATGACAAAGGGAATTTCGCATAATCTGGTGTTTTGTGTTGGGAGGCTGCAGCTTTGGCAGTCATGTCTGCCTCCTCATTGCCGAGGAGGCCCACATGCGCCTTGATCCAGCAAAACTGAATGGTTCGTCCCTGTTCTCTGATGGCTACTATGGACTTGTGTGCACTGTTGATTGTTGCGTTAGTACTGTTACGATTGGATATTTCATGCAACGCGGCCTTTGAGTCGGAGAAAATGGTTGCTTGTTCCAGTCCGAGCACGTGGCACATACTGCATGCCTCTTTTATTGCCAGGCACTCGGCCTGGAACACTGTGCAGCTATTATGCAGCTTGAGTTTTGTTCGTTTACTCCGACCATCTGGGTAGTGGATGATGACCGCCGCCCCCACTACCCCGTCATGCTTGCTACCATCTGTGTATATACGGTGCATGTCAGTGGAGTAGTAGGGTTCGAGGTCATCTAGGTTATTTATGTCATGCAGTTCTATGTAGGGGCGCCGAGCAGGATGTAATAACTCTGTGACCACTGCACGTTTGTCGTAGCTGATATCACTGGGCAGGTAACTAGTCTTTTGCGTACGTTTAACCATTTCTATAGACGCCACTTCTTTGACTTTTTCGGGTAGGGGTGTTAATCCCGCCAACGCAATTGATGGAATTGTAGGTAGAGTTCTGAAGCCATGGAGTATTTTGAGGTTAGGTTAGGTTAGGTTAGGTTAGGTTAGGTTAGGTTAGGTTAGGTTAGGTTAGGTTAGGTTAGGTTAGGTTAGGTTAGGTTAGGTTAGGTTAGGTTAGGTTAGGTTAGGTTAGGTTAGGTTTTTTTTTTTTTTTTTTTTTTTTATTTTTTTTTATTTTTTTTTTTTTAAAGGTTTTATAGTGTCATTTGAAGACACAGGGCCCTCGCTAATGATACGGGCGACCCTGTGTCCGTGGTGACATTTGCGAAAAGCTGGTTTGTTTTATGCGATGCCGGGTCCGGCATCACCATCAGTCAAAAGCAATGATGATGCTCGAGTTGAAGACCCGGCTTTATTGTTATGATTTAGATGGACCCATGGTCCCCGCGTCAAATACGGGCGGCCATGGTTCCTGGTTGAATGTTATGAAGATGGGAGTTTTGACTTAAGATGGGGGGTTATTTTTATTTTACGATGCGAGTAGTTTTATGGTCGGTTGAATTTACACGTTGAGTTAAAGATGGTGGGTGTTTGATTTTAAGATGGGGGTTTGTTTTGTTATATTTTGAGTAGGATGTGCGAGTTGGGACCGCAGTAGGTGTTGATGACAATACTCGACGGACGCTGCTGCCCGTCCGTCGGTTTTCCCTTAGTCGCCTTTTACGACACCCACGGGACGAGATGGGGTGGTGCTATTCTAAACGCCGGCACCACACGGCGGGGTTAGGTTAGGTTAGGTTAGGTTAGGTTAGGTTAGGTTAGGTTAGGTTAGGTTAGGTTAGGTTAGGTTAGGTTAGGTTAGGTTAGGTTAGGTTAGGTTAGGTTAGGTTAGGTTAGGTTAGGTTAGGTTAGGTTAGGTTAGGTTAGGTTAGGTTAGGTTAGGTTAGGTTAGGTTAGGTTAGGTTAGGTTAGGTTAGGTTAGGTTAGGTTAGGTTAGGTTAGGTTAGGTTAGGTTAGGTTAGGTTAGGTTAGGTTAGGTTAGGTTAGGTTAGGTTAGGTTAGGTTAGGTTAGGTTAGGTTAGGTTAGGTTAGGTTAGGTTAGGTTAGGTTAGGTTAGGTTAGGTTAGGTTAGGTTAGGTTAGGTTAGGTTAGGTTAGGTTAGGTTAGGTTAGGTTAGGTTAGGTTAGGTTAGGTTAGGTTAGGTTAGGTTAGGTTAGGTTAGGTTAGGTTAGGTTAGGTTAGGTTAGGTTAGGTTAGGTTAGGTTAGGTTAGGTTAGGTTAGGTTAGGTTAGGTTAGGTTAGGTTAGGTTAGGTTAGGTTAGGTTAGGTTAGGTTAGGTTAGGTTAGGTTAGGTTAGGTTAGGTTAGGTTAGGTTAGGTTAGGTTAGGTTAGGTTAGGTTAGGTTAGGTTAGGTTAGGTTAGGTTAGGTTAGGTTAGGTTAGGTTAGGTTAGGTTAGGTTAGGTTAGGTTAGGTTAGGTTAGGTTAGGTTAGGTTAGGTTAGGTTAGGTTAGGTTAGGTTAGGTTAGGTTAGGTTAGGTTAGGTTAGGTTAGGTTAGGTTAGGTTAGGTTAGGTTAGGTTAGGTTAGGTTAGGTTAGGTTAGGTTAGGTTAGGTTAGGTTAGGTTAGGTTAGGTTAGGTTAGGTTAGGTTAGGTTAGGTTAGGTTAGGTTAGGTTAGGTTAGGTTAGGTTAGGTTAGGTTAGGTTAGGTTAGGTTTTTTTTTTTTTTTTTTTTTTTTAGTATTTAGGTCTGTTGTTAGTACCAACGGCCCCCGCTAGGGATACGGGCGACCGTTAGACTTTTGCAAGAGGTTCCCGCTGTTGATACGGGCAACCTTGGTTATGCTATTCATATAATTTTTCCTTTTGATAATTGTTTCTATTTTATAAATTAATTCTTTCATTAAGTTAAACTATGTGTTATTAAATTTCTTTAACGTGTTAATAATATGTGTTATATACCTATTAAATGACTCAAGAGCGGTTTCTTTTTCTATTATTTGATCGAGGTTATATGGATCGATATTGTGTATGCTACATTGGATTTCGTGATCTAGTCTATGTGTTGCGTATCGAGGACAGTTCTCTATAAGGTGCTTCATAGTCTGTGGGGTGGAGTTATCACATGGACAAACATTATCGTCTGTAATTTTGTGCCTATTGAGGTAAACCTTATTGTATCCATGTCCTGTTAGAATTTGCGTTAAGTGAAATGTGATTGATGTGTGTTTTCGTAAATTACTAATGTGTTGCAGTGTGGGTAGCCATGTCTTTAAATGTGATCCTGTGGTGCTGTTTTGGTAAATTTGCTCGTGTTTTATGATTGTGTCTTTACGAAGATTTTTAAGGTGGTAGGATAGTGGGAATTTGTCGAAATCTGGTTGCTTATGTTGTGTCGCTGCGATTTTAGCTATTGCGTCGGCTGCCTCATTGCCTAGTAATCCGTTATGTGCTTTGATCCACGAGAACTGAATATGGTATCCGCGGTCAGTTATTTGTGTTATTAATTTTTGTGCATTACTAATTGTTGAGTTAGTGCTACTCCTACACATTAATTCGTTCAGTGCTGATTTGGAGTCAGAGAAGACTGTAGATTGTTCCAGGCCAAGTGAAAGGCTTAGTTGGCAAGCTTGCTCTATTGCCAAACATTCGGCCTGGAACACTGTACAGCTGCTGTGCAGTTTGTATTTCTTTGAAGTCTCTCGGCCATCAGGATGATATATGACAACGGCCGCCCCTACCGCTCCGTCATGCCTACTACCGTCGGTAAATATTCTGTTCATTCCTGCAGTGTAGAAAGGGTCCAGATCTTCCTGTGTGAATACTTCAGTGATTTTAATTTCTGTTCTTTTAGCAGGGTGCATTAGTTCTTCAACTGGTATTCTTTTATCGTACAGAATATCCTTCGGCAAGTACTTGGATATTCTAGTTCTCTTAGTGTTTTCTCTTGACGCTATTTCTTTTATTTTTAGTGGTAGGGGTGTGAGGCCAGCAAGAGCAATTGATCCTATTGTGGGGAGAGTCCTGAATCCATGAACGATTTTGATCGCGAATCCGCGCTGTAGACTCATTAGCGCGTCCTGTACCTTTTTTAGGTTTGTCGCCGTGTGCCAAATCTCTGCCGCATAGGTCACAATAGGTTCAATTACTTGTTGGTATATGGTTTTTACATTCTCAGAATGAACTCCCCATGTGGGTTTTATAAAAATACATAATCTTTTGTAGATGTTGTGTGCTTTTTTAATAGCATATTCAGTGTGTCTGACAAATGTGAGGTTTTGATCAACCATTATTCCGAGTAGTTTAAAATATTCACTGAAGATGATCGGCGTATTGTTCATGATTATTCTAGCGGCTTTAGCTTTGGGTGTTGGGGTAATCATTTTGGTTTTATGGGCTCCAAATTTCAGTTTGTTATTTGCTCCCCATTGATATACATCTTCTAGTACGCGGTTAGCGTTATGTTCCAGCTGATCGACATTATTGCCTGAGCAGACTAACAAAATATCGTCTGCATATGCCTGCAGATGACTACCCTCTGGCAGAGGTGCGTCCAATAATGTGTCCACGATCGTGTTCCAAAATATGGGTCCTAGAACAGAACCCTGGACACATCCTCGTGACTGTTCTTTAGTGTAAGTAGCATCTGCATAGTTAAGGATGACCTTCCTATCATTGAGATAGCTAATAATTGTATTATATATATTGTTGGGGCAGTGCACTGCTTTCAGACGGCTTAACAGGGCAGGCCACCATGCATGGTCAAAAGCCCCCTCAATGTCCAGGGAGATAGCTACAGCGAGTTTGCGTTCAGTTTTGTATTGTTGGATTAAGCTAACTGCTCTGTTGAGTGCGTCGGTTGTGGAATTTTGTTCCTTAAAACCAAATTGTTGTCGACTGCAGGCGTTACGTGTGCGCATAAAATATGTGAGTCTTTTGGCTATGAGTTTTTCAAATACCTTGCCTAGTACATTGATGAGCCCTATAGGTCTATATGCTGAAATGTCCTTGTAATTATCTTTTCCAGGCTTTGGGATGGTTTTAATATAGGCCACTTTCCAGTTAGTCGGGAAATAGTTGAGCTGAAAGCATCTGTTATAGAGTCTAGTCATATGCTCCGGGTAAGTATTGATAACGTGTTTACATATGTCAGCCGTTAGGCCGTCCATGCCTGGAGCCCTTTTCGGACTCATGCTATTGATCGCCTCTATTATTTCAGCTGTGGTGAAAGGTAAGTCATCATTTATGTTATTTATGTTATTATTATTTTGAATATTGTTATTAACCACTTCATTTCTTGTTTGCAGGTGCTGAGCAGAGTCTTCTTCAACGGGATCATCGGGGAAAAACTTGTTAGCAAGTTTTACAGCAGTGTCTTGAATGGATTTGGTGTAAGTATTGTTATTATCTATTTTTAGGGTTGAAGGTGGTTGTGGTTGGGGGGTACTTTTGAGAAGACGGTTCGTCACCGACCATACATCATCTTTACCTTGACTTTTGCAAAAGTCTCGGAAATGTTCTGTGGAAGTGTTACGTATCTTTTGTCCATATTCAGTTCTAGCATCGGTCAGTTCACGGATGATATTAGTAAGATCTTTTTTACCACGTTTGAGGTCTTGAAGGCGATGATGCAGATGGATAACTTTCTTTTTTAAATTGGTGAGTTCCTCGGTCCACCATGGAATCTTTATGTGTGATGTTTTCCGGCCAAGTGTTTTATCGCAGGTTTTTATCACAGTTTTTGTAAAGTTAGTAATGTAGGTATCTATTTGATCATTTTCAAGAGAGTCAATGTCAGTATTGTCCAGTCCGTTCCGTTCTATGTTTTCTTTTAATTTGTTAGTGAAATTCTCCCAATTAGCTCTCTCTGTGTTGTACTTATAAGTTGAAGTGGATGTTTTCTTCTTAGTTTTTTCATAATTTAGGTTAATCTGAAATTCAATTCCATGGTGATCCGAGGAAGTCACCATCCCATGGTTGACTTTCCAATCTATAATTTTGTTTGCAATACCTAATGATGCTAAAGTTAAGTCCACAATCGAAGTTCTTATCTGGCCATGAGTAACAGTTTCGAAAGTGGGTACATTTCCTATGTTGCAGACTACTAGATCGTTGGCCATTGCGAGATCGTGAATTGCTCTACCCCTGTCATTATTTTTCGCAGATCCCCACGAGGTGTGCCAACCATTCATGTCACCGCAGATAATATGTTCCACGTTTGGTTGTGACCTTAATACGTGCTCTAGGTGAGATAATGTCTGAATTTGATCATCGCCAGGTTCCACATATATTGATGACATTAATAGTTTTTTATTACCCAGCGAGAGTTGGACGGTACAGAAATTTGTAGTAGTGTGCTGTGTGATTCCAATGTAGTTCCCCATCTTTTTGCGAATTGCAATACAGGCCTTCGTTCTGTTATTGGCGTCAGCGTGTTGATAAATGTCGTATCCATCTATGCCGCTCATGGTGGTCTTATTGCCCACATAAGGTTCTGTAATGAAAATAACGTCATACTCATTCTGCTTTGCACACTGCTTGAGTTCTTGCATGGCGTTATTGCCCTTCCCAAGATTGCATTGAACAGCCACTACATTATTAATCCTATTGTTATCCCTTGGGACGCCCTTAGCAGTAACGTATAGCCGCTCGGGCTATACGATCCCACTTTATCCATTCTGGGCAGGATGGGCTGAAGGCATTATGCTTGTGATCTTTTGCTGCGTCACTGTTTAAGCAGTTTACGCAGGTCGGTCCGGTTTCGCGCTTGTTGCAGCTTCGCGTGTCATGTCTCTCAGCACAGTAAGCACACCTCGCGTCGGACTTACACTCCGCCGCCCGGTGGCCAAATCCGAAGCATTTGAAGCATTGGAGAATGGGAGATTGATCCACCGCCATCACCGATTGGTATCCGATCCTGATTTTTTGTCCATTTGTAACGGCCCAGACTTCTGGGCTGACTTCTACTATTATATTCTTGATGGAGTCATTTCGGCCTTTGATTGCCCGGACAAACTTTATGTTCCTATTCTCCTCTGCAATGCCTTCCAGGAGTCTTGCGTTTTGATTCACCATTGCATCTTCAATTTTTGCATTGGCAAATTCTGGAATAACGCCAATGATTCGTAGCGCTGGGTTACGCAGTTTGGGAGTACCGACAGTGATGTTCTTTGTATTGTCTTTTATAGCAGTACTCAGCTTCTGTCTGTCTTCATTGGAGTCGCAACTTATGACGACTTTTTTGTTTCTAGTTTCACGTACGCTCTTTATTCCTACTCCTATTTTGACCACATCAACCTTCTCCTTGACTTCTTTTAGGACGTCTTTGCCGTCCTGTCGGGGGTCGATAGATTCGAGGATGACGACAAAATTGGTTGACGGTGGTGGAGGCGCTTTTGTGCGATTAATTTTAGGTTTGTATGGTCTACCTACAGCCGGCGCTGTCAGATCATCATCATAAATCGTGCCAGAGACTGCGGTTGCGGCAGCTATCGCTGCACCGCTTTGCCTTTTCCTATTGCTTTTCCTGCCAACGACCATGGAAAATGTTTCTCCTTCTCTGCTGGCTTCTTCATTTCTTTCTTCTTCGCAGCCTATTGCCGCCATGACTGCTTTATTAAATTCCTTTTGCTCGGCTCGCATCTTGGTCATTTCTGCTTGAACGCTAGTAATAATTTCCTCTTTTAGTTTTGTAGAGTCCAGTGTTGGTGTGCTGTTATCAGTTTGTCCTATGCCAAGGACCGCCAGTTCGCCGGTAAACCTCATTGTGGCGTCACGAATGGCCTCTACAGCTTGCATTATACATTTTTTATTCTCTTTGGTCACGCTTTTATTTTGTTGCAGTTGTGAGACTATGTTTTCTAAGTTACGGACAACTTCCGAGCAATGTCTACCCGCTCGGGTCTTTGTGCCAGGACTACTGATTATCGAATCCCTACTCAGCCACAGCCGGTCCATTTGTGTAGAACCCGAGTTAGGAGTTCCGGTGACAGCCGGCATCTCCATCGTCGGTACAGATGTCGCTGCCTCCTCTGGGGTCACCGATTTTGCTGCTGCTGAGGGTGGCGTCGATGTGCCAGCTGCATGTCCTTGTTCGTGGTTGTCGGTTCGTGTTAGTTCAGGAATTTTGTTGTGACCATTTTGTGCCACCGATTCGACATTCAGCTCAATAAGTTGGGCTGGGTGTTGTGCTGTGTCTATCGACGCCTCTGTTAGGGCTGCAGGCTCAGAAGGGGCAGGTCGCAGCTTTTTGGGCGATTGGGGGGGTGTACGGAATAAAGTTCCCATGTTTCTGGTATATCGAGATATGAATTTTTATAAAATGTGAAATTTGGGGGTGAAGAAGAAGTTTGCAAGAAAATTATATTAAACAGAAAATAGAGAAAAACTGAAGATCTATCAAATGAAGCTTGAATTGGGAAAATCTACTGGGTAGAATGGAAGAAATTTGAATTTTAAGGTGATTTTCTTACAGGTACTGAAAAAATTAAGAGTAAATTGAATTTTTGGAAAGGAAGTTGTATGAAAGCTAATTCTATTTAAACTGCAGTAATTTAGGGGACACTGAATCTAATATTTAACAGAAAGAAAATTATTAAAAAGTTGAAAAACGGCTAAGATATGAATTTTTGAAGTTATGAAATTTTATGAAAAGTACTAAAAATTGAATATCTCCGTAACCAGAGGGGTTACGGAGGGGGGGGTGGTACCAAAAGATAGGTCTCAGTGAGCTTTAAATTTGTGCCAAAAATCGCTGAATTCGGGTAATATCGAGTCACTTTTTTCAAGCTTGGTTAGGTTAGGTTAGGTTAGGTTAGGTTAGGTTAGGTTAGGTTAGGTTAGGTTAGGTTAGGTTAGGTTAGGTTAGGTTAGGTTAGGTTAGGTTAGGTTAGGTTAGGTTAGGTTAGGTTAGGTTAGGTTAGGTTAGGTTAGGTTAGGTTAGGTTAGGTTAGGTTAGGTTAGGTTAGGTTAGGTTAGGTTAGGTTAGGTTAGGTTAGGTTAGGTTAGGTTAGGTTAGGTTAGGTTAGGTTAGTTAGGTTAGGTTAGGTTAGGTTTAGGTTAGGTTAGGTTAGGTTAGGTTAGGTTAGGTTAGGTTAGGTTAGGTTAGGTTAGGTTAGGTTAGGTTAGGTTAGGTTAGGTTAGGTTA